>NC_141990.1:133746919-133974419 GCF_049901715.1 Pseudonaja textilis | reverse complement strand
TAAAGTTGTAGCAACGTTTCGGCAGAATCTCATCTGCCATCATCAGGCTTCTGTATAGTGTTCATCTGTGAGTCAGGCTTTTACAGTGGTTTCAGATTTAAATTTGGGGCAGCCTATTGCTGTGCCAGAATGGTTTTTTTCTTCACCCTGATTGGTTGGGAGTCTTGGTCTGTGTTTATTGGTCTTGGAGTTTGCTGTGTTCTGCTTGATTGGTGTTTCTAATATCTTCTGTCTGTTTTTTGGCTCTTTTTGTATCTTGATTGGCTGGCAACATTGTGTTACTTTATTGGAGGCCTTTAGTGCAGCTTGGCTCCGGGTAAATGGACGGCTATCATTAGTTAGGAAGCTAGCTTTAATCTGGGTGCCTGGTTGGGGTGTGTTTGAGCTGGAGGTATCAGGGGAGATCTGTCTGTGCCCAGGTGTTTGCCTGGCTTGTGGTGTGGAGAGTTTTTTGTTTGTGAGTGCAGGCGTCCAAATGATTGACAGTCCGGTGGAATCATCTCTTCTATTCATGCTTTCTGGTCTTTTTTCAATCTCTATGGCTTCTCTGATGATTCTGTGGCTGGGGTTTTCTATAGTGGCTAGGATTTGGGTGCCATTGAAGTTGATGCTATGACCTGTGGCTTCCACGTGTTGGACTAGTGAGGAAGTGTGTTCCAGTTTTTTTACTACATTTTTTTGTTCATCCAGGCGGGTACTTATTCTTCTATTGGTCTGTCCAATGTATGTGGCCGGGCATGATGCACAGGGGACTTCGTATATGCCTTGGTTTTCCAGGTCAATTTTATCTTTGGGGTTTCTAAGGATGGCTGCTATTTTTCTGTCTGTTTTGAAGGCAGTCTTGATGTGATATCTGTGTAGTATCTTACTAATTTTGTCTGTAGTACCTCTTATGTAGGGCAAGACAGCTGTTCCATAGGTCTGTTCATCTTCTGGGTCTCTATTATGTCTCAGTGTGTTTTTGTGGATCAAGCCGGTGATTTTGCTTTTGTGGAAGCTGTTGGCTGTCAGTACTTTAGTCAGGGTGCATAGTTCAGTCTTTATGTGTGTCTTGTCAGCCAGGCGTTTGGTTCTAGCAATTAGTGTTTTAACCATGGAGTTTATCTGTGCTGGGTGGTGGTGGGATTGGGCATTGAGGTAGCGGTTAGTGTGTGTTTTCTTCTGGTATACGGTGTGTCCTAGTGTGCCATCTGTTTTTTTGTAGATTAGTACATCTAGGAATGGTAGTTGGTTTGTTTCTGTTTCCATGGTGAACTTGATTTTGGGGTGTGTGCTGTTTAGGTGTGTTAGGAAATGGTTTAGGTTTTCTTTTCCATGGGGCCAAATCACAAATGTGTCATCGATGTATCTTAACCATAGTTTGGGTTTGTGGATGGCATTGGCCAGGGCTCTGGATTCGAATTCTTCCATGAACAGGTTTGCAATGACAGGTGACAGTGGTGATCCCATAGGGGCTCCTTCAATTTGATTGTATCTTTGTCCTTTGTATATGAAATATGTGTTGGTTAAGCAGTGTTCTGCTAGTTCCATGAGGTGTTTAGCTAATTGGTATTTATTTTTGATGATCTCTTTTATCGGGACTTGAGTGAATAGTGAAACCACGTCGAAACTTACAAGCAGATCTTCTTGCTCCACAGGTAGATCTTTGATCATTTCCAAGAAGTGGTATGAGTTTTGTACATGTGAAACTGCTGTTTCAGCATGGGGCTGTAGCTGTTTTGCTAAGTGTTTAGCTAGGTCTTGTAGTGGTGCTCCTCTGGAGCTGACTATGGGTCTGAGAGGTATGCCTTCTTTGTGTATTTTTGGGAGGCCGTATATATAGTTTGGGGCATCTGGAAGATTTTTCTCTTGGGATGATCGTCTAAAAAGCTTCACAAGGAACTTTGATCAATTTAAATCCAGATTTATGATTCTTGCCCCTATCTTTTTATCATATATTTTCAGAATTACAACTTATCTTACTGACACTTGAATTCTCAACCCGAGAATTCAAGACCTGGGCTTCTGTTAATGAAGGAACAGTTACATCGTCACTAAGGAGTAAGTTGAAGGAAGCCTTCAAATTCCCCACAGCATTTATTTTAATGGAAACCTGTTGTGCCTGAGAAGCAAATTAGGAAAGAACAGTCTCTTAGATACAAGAAAACAGTGTGAGGAAAGAACAAAATTGAGTTATGGAGAGACAACATGTACAGCACAGTGCGTTGCCTTGCACACTGAAGCTTAGCACTTCATCCTGTCCATTAGAAAGAGTACCAACTACAGAGTTTCAGGTTGCAACACTAAAAAGAAGAAAATGCCGATCTGAATGAGGGGAATCCCACAGAATGCTGAAAGAAAATCACCCCACAACCATGAGCATGAGCTGGCCATACCCCTGAGATAGGAAAGTTAAAACAAACAAAAGGAAAATTAAAAGTTAGAAGACCCAGTTTGGCCAGGTGGTAGGGCGTCAGTCTATAAACCAGGAGAATGTGAGTTCAAGTACAGCTTTGGGCACAAAAACTGGCTGGTTGACCTTGGGCCAGTCACTTTCTCTCAGTCCAACCCACGTCACAGGATTGTTGTTGTGGAGAAAATAGGAAGAGAGAAGGATATTGGGTATATTCTTTGCTTTGAGTTATTTATACAAATAATAAAGGCAGGAGATAAACTAATAGCATAAAAATAAATAAACCGTTTTCTCTGTCTCCTTGTTTGATATCTCCTTGTGTCATCTGAGTTTTGGTAGTCTTTCCCACCAGTGAATAAAGATCCAGTATGAAGGGAACAAATAATCTCCAGGACTCAGATGGGGTAATTATCTATCATTCTGAAATCTTCCAAAAATAACAAAAGATTCTTTTTCCCCACTGCAGAGTGTTTCCTAACTCAGAGGGATCAAGCTTTCCTCTGATCTTACAATGGCCCTCCCAGGGTTGGGCCTGAAGCCCAGCACCCCACAGGCCGGAGGTAAATAGACACCCAGGGACTGATAGATGGTGGGGTCCAATTGGTTTAATATCAACATTTGGATCTGTGTAATATTTTTTATAAGAATAAACTGGGGGAAGAGAAGAGCCACAACCGAGACCGTGATCAGATAAAAGAAATTTGAGCCGCAGACGAAAATGTAACTTGTGAAAGGTGCTTCAGACTTGACCCTCCTTAGTTCTCATAGAGAAAAGGGGGGAAGTGCATGAAGACTTGCAAAATATTCTCACTGAACTGTATAATAAATGTAGTATTATCTTTTGTACATTTGTCTGTGGAGATTATCAGTCATCCAGGTCATGGTTATCCCAAAGGTGCTTTTTCAAGAGGCAACTGGACTTCCTGGTTTCATCTTTGAAGGCATTTCACTTCTCATCCAAGAAGCTTCTTCAGCTCTGACTGGATGGTGGGGAACGGAACTTTTTATACGTTTGGTCTGTCTACCTTGAAGGGGGAGGCCATGGTGGCTCACGTGGTAAGACGCTGGGCTTGCATACCACTGTTGGCAGCTCGGCAGTTCGATTCCTGTGAGCGAATAAACTGCGGAGGGACAAGAAAGGAGCATCTGCCAAATGCCTACCAGCATTTAGGTGTCCTGTGGGTAAAGATAGCACTGCTCCCCCAAAATCCTTTCACAGAAGCAGGCAGCTACCTCAGTAATCCCTGGCTATACACTAAATAAATAAAATAAATACCTCAAAGGGCTAACAATATGACACAATATGATGCTGGCCTGACACTGCTAACCACAGTATCCTTTATTTCTTCTTATTTTCAAACTGTCTTTCTAGTCAGGGGAGCAGGCAATTAGTATGGACCTAATAAGTCCCTATTATTATTATTATTATTATTATTATTATTATTATTATTATTATTATTATGTGTGTAAAACAAAGTAAAATCTCGACTGCCAGTTCTTTAGCTAATGTTGGCCTTCATGCACATCCAATGTGTATGAGTAATAATGCCTTCCTAGACATTATTAATTAAAATATATATTGGTTTTCATACTCACCCCTTCCAACTAAATGACTCATGCTTATTCTTGGGTAATACACATCCATCTAGAAAGGGGCGCTCATAAACCCATTTGTATTTTAAAAATTTATCACTGTATCACTTATGGGAAGGATTAGGTTGACCTTAAATAATAAGAATATACCAAGGTAACCAAGTGGGCAGACTTCAAAAAAGAAAACCATACACATCTTGGAAGAAGACAAGTGCTGGTCTTCATAATGACAGTGCATGCTTGTTCCAGCCAATCTGCCAGGAAAATGCCACATACCGTACACAACAAACTTTGGAGTCCTAGCTTACAGGATCTGGATTGTCTGAATACACTGAATATTTACGTAGCTGGCCACTTTCTGTTTTACAGTGCTATCCTATGAATAGCAGGTAATGCAACTTAGGAGTAGCAGGTTGTCACATGTGGCTTTTAGAATAGCATAAAATTATTTATTGGCCAAGAGTGATTGGACACACAACAAGGAATTTGTCTCCGATGCATAAGCTCTCAGCATACATACAAACAACAAAGTGATAGGTCATAGATCATAACCATAAAATACAATAACATAAATCATAAGATTCATACAACACAGTGATAATCATAGGATACTAAATAAAAACATTCAACATAAATCATAAAATAGAAACAACAAAGTTATAATAATAAGGTGCTACAGGAATAGATAATAGAAAAGATGAGAAGGATAATAGTAATACAGCCCTACTGCCGTACGTGGTTTGACATCCCAGGGCAATAAGACAGTGTTGTGGAAATTAGTTGTTTAGCAGAGTAATGGGGTGGGAGGGGAACTGTCTTTGTGTCTAGCTGTTTTGGTGTGACAATCATCCTTATATTTAAGGCTACCAGGTTTGGGTTGCAAAAACCATGACAAGCACCAGGCAGCAGTAAAAAAAGTTATACTTCTGGGTGCCATCTAATAGACCTCTGTGTTTTGCAATTCAGACAGGATCGTCCTGCTGTGAAGCAACCCCTGTCCTGGGAAAGACAGGGGGGAGGGGAGGAGGTCAGACTTCCAAACTGCAGCACGAATCTTGTGCCTTGTATGCATGACACATCACACAAAAAGGAAAAGATGGTGCTTGCATATGCCCAGACTAGTGGCTGTCCATTCAAGTAGAATTATTTAAAAGTATCAGACTAAATCTGAAAAGTAACTTAAATAGATAAGAAACGATACTTAGTTCACCAGCTACTTGCCATTCAGGTGGAGCAGAAGAAATCTATTTACCGTAAATAATTTGCAAATATAAATTTTCACATTGTTGCAATTAGGATGTGGGTAGAATAGAATCATTATGGTGTAATGGTGAAGGTCTTGACCTAAAAACTTGGAGAACATGAGTTCTAGTTCTGTTTTAGGCATGAAAGTCAGTTTGGATGAGTCACTCTCTCTCAGCCCAATCCACCTCACAGGGTTGTTGTTATTGTGGGGAAAGTAGGAGGAAAAAGGAGTATTGTGTGTGTTTGCTGTCTTGAATTATTTGTAAACATGGTCAAGGTGGCATAAAAGCCTAATAAATAAAGTAAATATATGATATTGTCTATATATGTTTCTTTGCACACACAGACTCCCTTGATTTTATGGTTTCACAAGGACGGAGGCTATTTTATTGGGGAGGAGAAATGTTATTATTTGCTCCCTTATAAAAATTAAGAGGACAATATCACACTCCTAAGAGAAACTTTCTCAGTTTCCCCAGGTTTTTTTTCCTCCTGAAACGAGACCAATTACATGGCAGGGGGCAAACGATGAGGATGAGATAACAGTGTTTAGCTGTTACTTTGATGTCCACAGGCACCATCCTCAGCAACTGACCAAGGAATACAAAAGAGGCTCTTGGGTTGCTGGGAATCCAGTCATTCTTCTCACCAGCTTTTGATACTCCAAAGAATCCTATACCCTGACCTCTGCTCTTAGACACAAAGATCTCATTTGAAGAACCATCAGCCATGTCAAAAATCCTTTCCAAATCTAGCTACCCAGCAAAGGATTTCTTTATTTTTCTCACACTGGTACTCTTTTTTAAGATACCCATTTGATTTCAAAATGTTCTTTCTTTCTTTCTTTCTTTCTTTCTTTCTTTCTTTCTTTCTTTCTTTCTTTCTTTCTTTCTTTCTTTCTTTCCTTTCTTTCTTTCCTTCCTTCCTTCTTTCTTTCCCTTCCTTCCCTTCGTTTCCCTTTCTCTCTCTCTCTCTCCTTCCTTCCTTTCTTTCCTTTCTTTCCATATGCAATCAACAACTGCATCTATTCCTTAGAGTTTTAAATCATGTGGGACTTCCTTCTTTATACATAAGTGGCACATAACACAATCAAACATTCTAGTATAAATGCATTGTGCAGAATCCACACATTTCTGGTCCATCTTTCTACTGCATAAGCACCACCCAACTTGGATTTTCTTGTTTCAATTTGCATACCAAACATTTCCCACAGGCAAGAATCAATCCCAAACTTTATTGAACTTATAATCAATAACATTTATTTAAATAATTGCCAAAGCAGTAGCAAGAAAAGAGGCAGGCTGGTTATGTGCCAGTTCCTAAGAAGAGCTGGGAAGGATTCAGGCAAGGATTTTAATGCTTTCCTGGCTAGGACAACTGACAACTCCTAGTTGTAAAAGTTGCAGCTGCAAAAGAACAAAGCTTTCTTTGGAGGAAAACTGAGGAAGGAGGAATGTTCCCAGGGGTCTCCTTTAGACCAGCCCAAGAAACAAAAGGAGAGGAAGGTCAAATTAACCTTGACTTTGGGAATCAATGTGTTATAGAAAGACGAGGTAATCTTTTTATCTCTCCCCTTGTCTGATGAACTCAGATGAGTTGCTACTGTTCAACATCATTCTATTTCGTAAAGAGGTTGAAGAAAAACCAGACTGATGATGTATGTCAAACTTCTTGTAGGAAGGAATAAGTATAAATGGCCTGTCTTTTCAATTTGTGTCAATTGCCGAAACAACTGAGTCTCCTAGCAAAGATCATCCATGCTAGTAGTGAGATATTCAGATAACAGATAACAGATAATCAGAGTTGGAAGGGACCTTGTAGGTCATCTAGTCCAATCCCCTGCCCAAGCAGGAAACCCCATTTCTGACAGATGGGAGACCAATCTCTTCTTGAAAGTTTCAAGTGATGGCGCTCCCACAACTTCCGAGGGCAAGCTGTGCCATTGGTTGATCGTTCTCACTGTCAGAAAGTTTCTCCTTATTTTCCAGGTTAAATCTCTCCTTGTTCAGTTTCCATCCATTATTCCTTGTCTGGCCTTCGGGTGCTTTAGAATTACATACCTACATACTGTATATCACACTATGCTCTTTTAGGTAATGCAATTCAAAGCACAGAAAAGGAGTGGACTAAATGAACTGAAGACAAAACATGTGAAATAAGAAATTGAACTAAAATCAAATTTTAGTTCCAAAACAGATTGGACAACCATTTAACAGGGACAGTATTAGGTCTCCTGCCTTGGGCTGTGAGATAGACTAGAAGACCATCAAGGTCCCTTTGATTCTGTGTTCTTATTTTCTATATCATGGTACCTTTCCATAACTTTCTATCCTTGCAGAGTCATCTTCCTTTTACCCCTCCTGTATATACAGCATATACATATACAGCATATACAGCATGTTAGTTCTCATCTTTTTTGAGGATCTCATTAACTCCATCCAGCTTCTCAAAACCAACTGTTTTTCTCAGTCTTCTGCTTCCTTTCAACACATTCGTTCTGCCTTCATAAATTGGTTTTGCAGTTTGATTTTCATTTGTCTTCTCTATAATGACCATACAATATAGTGTGCAGTTAGTCCTCGGTTTACAACCACAGTTGAGCCCAAAATGTCTGTTGCTGAGCCAGACAGTTGTTTAGTGTGTTTGCCTTATTTTACGATTTTTCTTGCCCCAGTTGTTTAGTGAATCGCTACAGTTCTTAAGTTAGTAACCCAGTTGTAAAGTGACTCTGGTTTCCCCATTGACTTTGCTTGTCAGAAGGTCACAAAATTTTAACACATGATCCCAGGACACTGCAAACGTCATAAATATAAACCAGTTGCCGAGCATCTGAATTTTGATCATGTGACTATGGGGATGCTGCAACGGTTGTAAGTGTGAAAAATGGTCATAAGTCATTTTTTTCAGTGCTGTTGTAACTTCGGTCACTAAAGGAACTGTTGTAAGTTAAGGACTCCCTGTATTTCTTTAGTACTGGTGAAAAAAATGGGATTCAATCTTCATTTGTTCTTGATCCTGTCTCTTTTTGCTTCTTCCCGCAAACTCTATTTCCACTGCATTCAACTTACTTTTATGTGTCTCCTGACTTACCCAGTTCCTACTTCTGTTTAACAAAGTAGGCAGAAGCTCACTACATCGACAGCCATTTTAATTTCTTTTGACAAACATTTATCCCTTACAACAGACTACACACTACCTGCCACTCTTCTACTAGCAGTTACACATTTTTGATTCATTTTAAAGGTGAGGAGGGAATGGAGCGGATGTGCTCCCACTCCTTTTACCACAGAAAATCCATTAAGGAGACAAAGAACAAATAGCTGCCCACTGTTCTCCTGATTCTAAGAATTATGGTCCTTTTATGTGGAAATAACCTGCGTTTGCTACTGAGCTCCTTCTTTGCTTTTGATGCCTCCCTAGGTTCAACTCTATAATTCTGGAGTTTTGTCTTTACATTTCTGAATCCATTTAAAAATACAGGCATGCCCACATTATTACTGACATGATAAAATCATGACTATCAGTCTCCTACGATACAGTGACAATTTCATCAAATGCACTGCATGGTACAATTTGAAAATTATACCTGAAGATACCCAAAATTAGAGCTGGGTGAGAATAAACAGCTCCCTCCCACTTCTGTGCCTCACTGGTCTCACTTTATAAGCTTTATTTTTATAATTAGAAAATAAACATCTGGAGCCACGAAGAGGATGTTTAAAAAGTCTAAAATTTGTTACTGATGGTTTGTGACTCAGCATAACGTTCACTTGCTCATTTTAACTAGGTACACTAACCACGGTTAAGATTTACACGTGAGCCCAGCAAGGAGGCAAAGCATAGAAGCCAAGGGATAGAAAACTGAAGCTAACAATGTTTGAAGGGATACAGATTATAACCTGTTGGTTTACAGCTCATAAATGTGATGTGGAGAACAGGAGGTTCAGTTTATGAAACAAAAGTTCTTAAAGGGGTTAAAATAAAATCTCAATTCCTTTGTTCCTAAGGAAAAGCTCAAGGTCACGGTCTTGCAACATTTGTTGATTCATAGAGGACAAGAACTATCATGTTCATTAACAACTCCAAGAGCTGAAGTGCAGGTCTTTCTCATCCTTGAATCTGAACTCTTTTTCAGCAGAAAGAGTGAAAAGTTGAACCTATTCAATGCACGTGCATCACTTGGGCTCATTCCAAACAGAAAAGAAGACAAATTAGAAAATGATATTTATTTCTGTCACTAATGCACTACTAGATGATTAATTTCCTGAAGGCAATTGTCCATTCTAGCTGTACACATTTTCCCTGCAAGAATTAAGGCTATATAATAACAGCACTAAATTGCTACTTCTTTTCTCACAGCGTCCCAGCTAGGACAATCCTTTGTCCCTTCGGTTTAGCTCCTCAGGCATTTTGAGTCACTGACACTGCTGCTTAGAAAGCATTTTAAAGTCTCACTTGTCAAAGATGTAAATTCTTGAAAAGTGTCTGCTTTAATCTACTGGAGCAAAAGCAACATAAAGAAGTTAAGGCATCTTGAAGACAAAACATATAAGTAAAGCAATGGCTTTGGTTCCACATTTTCTGCCTGCTATAATAACAGCACTCTCTTTACAAGCTCACAAGTTTCTTTATCTGAGGTTGTTTTTTTGGAGGATCTTGCAAAATGCTAAATATAAATGTAGTTCAAGACCACAATCCTAGATATAGCTACTGGGGAGTAAGCATCACTACAGTAGTTTCAACTGTGCTTAGAATTGTGATTTAGCATGTTTTGTTTTACAGTGATATGTGCTTTGACTGGAATTGCATATTATATTTGGATGCTTTTTATTTTTCATTAGGAATTTGAAATTTCATACTGGAGATCAAACATTAAGAAGCTCAAGACAGTAACTGAAAATTAATCAGTAAAATAGATATAGATATATATAGTTTGGATTCAAAAAACGTATTTTCTATATAATTTAAATTAATGAGACTGCAGAAAAGCTACCCTTGGAACTAAAAGAAAGAAGACTGAAGACTAACAAAAAAGGAAAATGAAGGTTCACTATAAAGGTTATTGATAACCTTTCAAGCATCACTGAATTAAAGATTTTTCACAATTTTGAAGGTTTTTCGTGTTTTTGTTCCCCTCCTTTCATTCAAAGGGGATTATGTTGGGCAACATCCTAACAAAAGTAATAAATAAATGTATTTTTTAAAAATATCACAACTCAGATTAAGGGCACCATAATAAAACAATTGTTGTTGACTTTAAATCCTATATAATGTTCCTTGCTAATAGGGAGGATCCAATTTAAGATGGGTTGCCTAGAGCATATCAGTTTAACTGTTTATCAGTTAATCTTCTGGACAGCATATTTTAAGGCCAACAAGTTTTATTTACTAGTTATCTGGGCTCTGAACATTTCAAGAAGTTCTTAAATATGCATCCTTGTTTCATGCTTCACATTTAATGGAAGTGAAATGAAATTAGCTCCGGAGGATGCTTTCTGTGGTGACATCTTTAAAGGTAAACTTTTCCCTGTCAGTCATGTCTCACTGTGCTCACCTAGGTTTCTTCACCAAGGGAGCCAGGATTGTCAGAAAATAATTTCTGTGGTCATTTGGCCAGCATGCTTATACACCAAAGGCACCTTGAATGCTGTTATCTTCCCACTGAAGTGGTACCTATTAGTCTACTATCATTTGCATTCTTTCGAGCTGCTAGGTGGGCATCTTTATTATGAAGCAAGGGAGATGTATAGATCTCTCTGAGTGCTTTTTACCATCAAGGGAAGAGTTTTCTATCCCCCAGAACGTTTAAGAACTGAAGTATGGCAAGCAAAATGGTGCTGCTACATGTTTTTATAACTTCAACTGTATTTATGATGATTTTGAGTATATATTATTCTTATGTTTTTCCCCTACTGGATAGGCCCCTACATAAAAAGCCAAAGTCACATCACAAATTCTCACAGTCACTGGCATTTCAAAAATGGTATCCTACTATGTAAACGATGAGGCCAGAATATTTTACATATATAGAAAAGACAGCCTATCACCCCTGCTCCTGCCTCTAAAGAAGGTTTTCAGTAAATTCCAAACAGAATTGCACAAGAAAAAGAACACAGCAAGAACAAATTGTGCCCATCTTCTTTCAAAGTACTAGTTGCATATTTAATCAAAGCCTGCTTGTAATAAGACTGCAGTTGAGATGAAAACAATTTTCAGGCCTAAATTCAAACAGCCAGTATGGTACAACCAACAGAGTATCAGAGTCAGGCTGAAGTGACCCAATTTTTTAATTTCAGTTTGCAATACCTCTCACTGTAGCCACACCAACAGCCACACCAATGGCTGTTGGCTTAACTTCTTCAGAGTCTTGCTATGAAGTTCATCTGGTATGTAAGATTGATGGGTTAGGATTAGGATTGATGTCATAAACGTAATCAATCATAAGCGTACAGCATGGCTCTCTTATGCATATACTTGCACCAGAATTTAGGATTTGAGTATTATCTGCAATAATGAAATATTTATCAAAGCTTTCTTAGGAATAACATTAGCCTTACAATAAAGTAGCAGGAAAGGTTATTTTTAATAGGGGGAGATGGATAGGTATCTCAGTGTTCAAATTAATAATACAAAGAAAAACCAAATGCAAATTAACTGGCACTCCTTCCCTCCTTTATTTTCACTCTATGTAAAATATTACACACACACACGCACACTTCCATGGAAAAACAATTTGAAGCAGGAAAATAAATTATCTTTGAGTTCTCTGTACTTACAGAATTAAAATAAGCAAAATATGACGGAGTAGGACACATTAATGAAGGGAGGAAGTCAATATTTTATCTTGGTTTTATGACTTGTTCTTAAACAGAATGAATTCAAGACTCTCACTGGTTTCATAAAAATGAGGCAATGACCTTAGCCCTGCCACAACTAATGCACAGAAAAAAAAAAACTTTTACAAGGAGAAGGAAAAAAAGGAAATGAAAGGAAGAAGTCCTCTATTTCTTTCAGGATGCTCACACATGACTGGAAAAGACTCATAATGAAATAAACCAATGCAGACTCTGACACAAACTATATGCATGCATTAAATAACAGCAGCTGCTTTACAAGTTTTTCTCCTGCAAAAAGAAAAAAAAAGAAAAAAGACAAGGTCTCAGGACCTAAAAGGTCCACAAAGCTTCTGAAATCCTAAACTCTTAAACCTTGCCTGTTGAACCACAATTGCCTTCGACTTGCTGAATTACGCTGGAAATTTGAAAATGCCTCCCCTACCCCATGGGAGTTTTCATCTTTTTTCAAAGTTTGGTTTTTGTGTAACAACTCTCCCGAGCAACAGGATACGAATTCTGCTCCCTTAAACAACAAGTTTGTTCCAAAGGGGAACAAAGACCATTTGAGCATGATTCATTCTGCTTGCAGACCCTTCCTTCCCTGTTCACTCTACCCAAACCCCCTTAATGGTTGCTCAAGCTTTCCATCAAGTAATGTTCGAATAGTGAGAGCTGCCAAAGGCTGTTGAAAAAAAACAACAACCTATCATCAGTGTCCTTAAGAGTTTACACTTCAGTATAACAAAGTTAAGGGGAGCCAGCCAACTCCCTTACAGCCCCCACAGCCAAGGGGCTAATTCGTTTTTCTTCTGGAAGTGCCAAATCATTGGCTGGTGATGATACTTTCTGCTGGGAACTTATTGGAGATTGTAAGGTATGCTCCTTTTCTTTCTTTATTTTCTCTCTCTCTAACCTAGAGTCCTTTCTTGCTGGTCCTGGATGGCTGGTGCCCATGCCTCAGTTCAGAGGATACTAACTACAGTTTCCACTGCTTCCTGGATAGTCTGATTTCTTTCTCCTTAGCGGCCCTAGCTTCTCCTTGGCTTCCTTAGGATTTGCAAAGGGGGGGTGGGGGGGAATCGGAATTTTCCTAAGGGGAAGAGGAGGGAGAGAAATCTTACCTCGTTGCCCGAAAGGATGACAATTAGTTAGGGAAGCATTCGCCTCCTTGTCCCTAAAAGCAGCGTGCTCTAAAGAAAAGGAGAAGGATGCTCACGCCTCCCTCCTCTCCGGCCCTCCTCCTCCTCCTCCTCCTCCAACAACTCCCTCCCACCCATCCTCTGAAAGAAAGCGCAGGCTGACCTTCTGCTCTCAGTCACTACCATTGATCTCCGGCTTTCAAGCCCGCGCCACTTTGCAGGCTCTCGCGCCCTCCGCGCTACGGCAGCATCCCGAGAAACCCTGACACGCGGAGACGCGCCCACACGCGCGCGCGCGCCTGCTCGACCCGGCTCGACCCGCTCGCCCCAACCCGCGACCGGTTGAGCGCTTACCTCTGGCCGTTTTGTTTGTTTATTTCCTCGCTTATCTCTCACGGCAAAAACCCTCCTAGGAATTCCCACCCTCCCAGCCCCTCTCGGAAGGGCAAAATGTCAGTCCGAGCCCCCTGGGCCATTAGGATCGAATTCCCACGAGGCCTCCGGTGCCCGCTCCTGTCGGTTTAGCAACCGGCAAGCGGCCTTTTCGGTCCGCTTCGAGTGGATCTCAAAAGCTCCCTTTCCCGAATGATTTCCCGCCAGTGGATTTCAGGGCTCGCGGATCTCCTCGGGCAAGAAAGAGGAAGGCTGACCGGTTGAAGAAGCGTAATGGAGTTGAGAAGAAGACTTGGTTTTGTGGGGAAAAATAATCATAGATCTGACCGAGCGGGGCAGGGTGAAACGTTTGGGGTGGGCTTGTCTTCCACCTTTCGCGATTATAATTTTCTTTGGGAATAATGCTAGATCTGATCCTTATTTTGGGACCATCTAAGTGTCATTCTTCGCAATCAGCGCTTTTTGTCAGCTTGGCCTTCTCAGGGATTCTCCAGACTCTAGAAATAGGCTAGAATGGTGGTTCTCAACCTTTTCTTCACCAAGGGTCTCCTTTCCCCCGCCCCCTTTTTTTCTTTTGTGGCCACGAATCCTGGCCACCGTCTGCCATGATTTAACTCAAGATTTCAATCATAACATTTCTTCAAGCTTTTGCCTGAAGTGAGGACATCAGGTTGAGGGCTAGAAAAACACAATGCATTTTCCTGAAAGTTGATGGAAGAGCGGGAAGCCACAGAGGAATCAGAATCCAGTCTGTACATTTTGTCTTGCCATGGAAATATACTGTAGTTTGCAACTCCTCAGCCTTAGGTGTAAATAAGTTGATTTCATATCCACTCAGGAAGCTCTATTACCCCATTCATTATTGCACAAGATTCTAACAACCTTCTGCTGTGATGGCACAAAGCCTCGGTATCACAGCAAGAAACATGGAGGTGGAAAGAGCCACTTTTTATGCCAGTTTTCCTAGAGCTAAGCAGCAAGAATTGTTTGTGAATAAACATGGATGTGAGTGCACTCTGCAGTATTTTTTAATAAACAAGAATATGAGTTCAAGAATGAAGTTACGGTGTATTTCCTGTGATAATTGCGGACAATATCAGCCTTGATTATTGTTTTGTTTTTTAAAGTGCTGGATTGGCAGGTGTCAACCCTTGGCACTGTTTGGCAAGTTAAGTAGGAAGAGCTTTGGTTAGGAGTGCCTGGAAAATCCAGGGTGTTGGGAAGGGAGGAGAAACAATCTGGGAAAAGACAGTAGCAAACATCTCTAACGCTGCCAAGAGAACGAATCAACATATTGAGGGCATTTTTACGTTCTTTGAAATAATTTGCAGTGCAACGGAATCTAATCTTGTTCAGTCTCACAGTACTACAAAATGTGAGAAGCAGAGTTCGTTTTTGATTGCAAATGGGTGTAATAAATAAATAAGGTAGATACCAAATGTCTTCAAGTTCTGGACCTTCAGGAGCTTAAATACAAGCCTTCCAAAATATAATGGTTTGTCAACCCTACTGAGGCAACTCTATGATTGTCATGGAAGCTGAAAGTCCCAAGTCCCTATACAATGCCTTCTGTGCCAATGTTATTATCTGCAATTCTCCAATAACAATGCAGAAAACATTTCTGCCATTTCTAAAGACCTAGAATCCCTAAGATACCTGCAGAATCCTCACCTACTCAGGGATATGAATTCTTAATATAAGAAGGTGATCTTCCCCAACTCTTTGATGAGACCTGGTTTGTTTTGAGTTGAACGCTGATATACAGAAGGCAAATGGTGCTACCTGTGCAATGCAAGAAGGAAGGGCTCTTAAACACCCTATGTATCTTCAGAGCAGCTAAACACATTGAAGAGTGAAAAAATAAAAGCTACCTCAATACATTGATCGGCATATGAGCATAATGTTTCCTTGGTTATTTATTTATTTATTTAGTGTATGGTATATCATACATGGATTAGCATTTATTAACATTTCCCCTAGATTAGTAAAACACAATAAAATATAAATGTTAAAAAGATCTGTGTTCAAATACAAATATCTTCCAGGCCAGTGATGGCTAACCTTTTCCACATTGCGTGCCAAAAGTCCGCATGCGTGCCTGTACCCATCATACAATGCGCACACGACTCCCCCCTGCCCCCTCCCCACATGCAACCCCTGTGTGACTACAGGCAATTGATGACCAGCTCACAATTACTACATTGCAGCATCCCACAATAATATGATTGCCATTTGCAGCAATATTGCAATATTGCACCAATATTGGGTGAGAAAAGTCAATGGGTATTTTTAAATGGCAATTGCATCATATTGTGCTTAACAATGGCATTGGATTCACTTAATGATGGCAACCAAAAGGGCTGGAATTGCCATAGCTAAAGGGTACAGTCATGTGACATTGCACTTTATGATTGTGTCATTTTGTGACAGAATATCTTCCAGTTACTGTTGGTAATCAAAGACTACCTGTAAATCAGGGGTGGGATTCTACCAGTTTGCACCTATTCACTAGAAATGGTTGTTAACATTTGAAGCAGTTCGGAGAACCGGTTGTTAGAAGAAATTACTGGCCTACTCCTATAAGGAAGGCGGGAAGGAAACATTCTGGTGTTGCTTACAGAAACTGCCTCTCCATTAACCCTTATTACGTTCTTGGCAGGACTAGACTTCCTGTCTCAGGAACCTCTCTGGAGTTTTTTTCCCCTCCTTTGCTGGTACTTTGCTTGTGTGGAGTGACCATTCAAAGTTACAATGGCACTGAAAAAAGTGACTTATGACTATTTTTCACACTTACGACTGTTGCAGCATCCCCCCAGTCACGAGAGGTCAGGCAAGGAGATGCGTGCCTCGATGTGAGTGATATTGAGTTGGCCACACCCAGCCAGTCACATGACTACCAAGCCATGTCCACCCAGTCACATGACCACAAGCCACACCCACCAACTAAGCCACACCCACAGAACTGGTCATTAAAAAAATTGAATCCCACCCCTGCTGTAAATGCCATAGAAAAGGTAAAAACAATTGTGGAGGAGAAATAATTACAAGAGTCTGAGAGGAAAGCTTCTGGAATCTTCTGGAATCTTCCTCAGATGAGAGGTCACGAGGAGACCAAAAGTAAAAAGCAGAAGACACTGTGGATTTGAAAGCAAAGGCGCTTTGGAGTACATGGACACAAGTGAATGCCTCACCCGACTGTAACTCCTTAAACCAAGCCTGTCAGATTGATCTTGTTATTGCAAAGGGAAGCCAGATCCTCTCAGGAAAACATGCAGCTGCTTTAAAGTGTATTTTGCCTTTTAGTTTAAAGCACTGCACAGCCCTATAAAGGACACTTGGCCTTCTAGCACCGACCCCCACTGAGATTTCTGTCAATCTGCTTCTTGCACCACTTCTTTCATCAACTAGAGGGAAGCATCTAATCAATCTTGACTGATCTTGGAAAGCTAAAAATGGTTAATTCTTGGATAGGAGACGACTAAGAAATGCCAAGAAGTTGAAAGCACATACCAAAAGTTAGCAAGAAGCCACTTCCATCTATGTGTCATGAAGTCAACTCTGCTTTGTGATTTTCGTTCCCTCCTTTCCCTTCCTTAATAAATCCAATTCTTTTTTCTAAATTAACATTTTTATTGAGTTATAAAGTAATACAAAATACGAAGTACAAAGTAAATAGGAAAGCAATGGGAAGGGAAAGGGGAAGGCAAGGTGAGGAAACATAAGAAAAAAAGGGAAAAAAAGCATTAACTTCTGACTCTCTGTAAAATAAGGCTTTACCATCAAACTTTTTGCTTTTTCATAATAATATGAACAAGCCACTTCTATAATAAACCCGGTTCTTCTTTCTTACAACCTTCTATGTTCCCATATGTGCTTTTCCCCCTCTATTGTTCTTTTAGAGAAGAATGCCTCTGACTATCTGGAATTCTCATATGTTATTTTGTGGCATAGCATCTCTACCTTCAGGCATACCAATAGTCAGACTGTTTTCACTATTGTTGGAAAAAGTGAAATTATAAGAACATTGCTCAGTGTGGCTTCCAACAATCCAGTAAGATACATCACTATTTTCTCCCACAGTGTGAAAATAAATGTTGAGTATAAAAAGTACTCAATATACTGTATTACGAGCGGGAAAAGTTTATTTAGGAGGAATTTCTGGTTCATATTTTATAATTCCAAAGGCTAAATGATGCTTTCAAATACCTGTAATTTTTTTCTTCCAGTGATAAAGTAGAGATTTCTGGGTGCACCATTATTCATATCTTAATAGCAAACAGATACTTATTTTTACTTGCTCTTTATTTTAAATGAATGTCTACTTTATTTATTGATGGTGAACCATCAATCCTGAAGCCATTTATGGGCTTTCTAAATCATACTCAATTCTCATAAATAAAATATGTCATGGCTGGTAATAAATTAGAAGGTAAATTGTGCATCATTCATTAAAATATGCAATTGGAAATATAGGGTATTGCTCATTCATTTTCAATGCCTATAAATAGCTCTTTTATCCTATTCTGGATGCTCAAATTGAATGAAAAAAAGGAAACCAGCAAATGTTGTTCTAATGAAACAAAACTCTGCAAAAGGCAAAGTTTATATAGTGAGCCTCTTCCCAGGGAGAAGTAGTAGGGGCAGTCTCTCCTACATTTCTTCAGTCTTCTCCTACATTTTAGTTTTTAAGTTGCTTAAAATTTGTCCTCAGGAAATGTTCCCAGTTACCTCAGAGATAAACATACCACTAATTGGAGGGTCATTCCCCTCTAATTTTGTAGGTTTTCTGAAGTCCTGGTGTAAAACAAGCAATGGATAATCAGGAGGTGTTTCCCCCCCCCGCCCCCCCCGCCCCCCCCAAAAAAACCTTAGAAAACTGCGCCAGACAATTGGGGAAAATGATGAGTTTCCAGCCCCGAACAGCATCTTGCAAATGTCTGTAAACAGTCTAGCTCCAAATGCATCATTGTTATCCTTCACTGATGTGTAGTCAAAACAAGAGCCACATTTGTATAAATGTGAAGCCAGAACTACCAAGAATCCTGATTTGTGGAGACCAGTAAACATAGTCGGATAGACTAATCATTCATAAGCCAATCATTCTCTTTGCCTGAACAAAGTGTTGACAAGGATGGGCAACCAGCAAATTTTGTTTACCTCTTTTTCGTCTCTTTTTTATGATTTTGTTCAGACTGTGTTGCTGAAATACAGCAGCAAAACATCCGTATCAGTAATTGTGTGTGAGACAGAAAGACACAGAGAGAGACAGAGAGAGAGAGACTGACTGACTGACTGATTCTGGTCAAAAATAAAAATAACAGATATGTTACATTTTCCCCAGATTTAACACATCTTTTTTTTTTTTTTTCATCCACCTTGCTCCCAAACTGCCATGCTCAGATACCAGCTTATTTCAGTTAAAACTAATCAGATCAAATTCAATCTATATTAGAGTCATAAATCAACATAAAAGCTCAACGGAAATGTACAAGGCCAAAAACTTATATCTGAATCTGAATAATGGCTTGCTGCATCTCTTGCAACTGGATCTGATAATACTGAGCCTTGAAGTATTAAAGAAGACAAAAGCTAGGATCTTGATTCAGTCGGTGTATTAACCTGGTAAGGGACCGAATAATTCACTACCTTATAGCATTGCCAAACAAGAACGATTAAGCAGAAGGCAACACACCCTTTCAGAATGCAAGCCAGAATGTGAAATTGGAATTGAATTTAGCAGCTGTTTTGGCATAACATTATGTGTGGATTCTTCCAGACAGTTGGACAAAGATAAATGGTAAATTTGTTGTGAATCATATTACTTACAAGTATGAATGTATACGCAAATTGATTTATATTTTGGGCTGAAAAGTTATTTTGATATTTCCTCAACGTGGTTATAAAAGGGATTTTTAAAAACAGTATTTGTAATAGTTCATTTTTTTTTCTGGATTGTTATGGTCTACGAGAGACAAATAAAACACGCTCTCGTGTCCAGAATGCTTTTAAGGAATTTTATCTACTTTTAGTGTGTGAGAAAAATGTTTCTGTTGGGGTCAATATGATGCCTGAATAAGATTACAAATAGCATACCCCACTCTTGATTCGAATGCTATTTCTAAGTCATTCAGATGGTGTGAAGATGCTTAAATTATTGCAGCAAGTCAGTTGGGACCTACTGGGGAGACACTGATGTGAATTGACATGTTGAGATTACAAGTGAACATGTCTAGGATTCCCCCTATAAGGAACTGAGATGTTGTTAGGAAATGTAAACACTGCCCTCTAGTGGGTAATGGAAATTAAAATTATGCCATTCCTAACAATTATGAAGTAGGTACAACCAGCAGCTACCTACGTATTTAGGACAAACTATCAGGTTGGAAATCAGATTTCAGCCTGTTACCAATTATTTCAGAATAGATACGTCATTCGTTTACTGCTAGCCTCAATTGAACATGGAAATGCAAGGTTTCTGAATATTCTAAGAAAGCGTAGTAGTATTGTACACATTCTAAAGGTGCTTCTGGCCATTTACTGAGCATTCTGTCAACGTGCCAGTAGCCCCTCTTCGTAACGGAAGCAGCCTAGCTGCTTCCCTTATGAAAAGTGGCTGTGCCAAGCTCAATTTTTTTTTATTCCTTCCTTACGTACCTTTGGCTTCTCATTGTCAAGGCCAGTAGTCTCTGCTTTAGCCACTACAAGTTGAGGTGTTTACCTTGCTACCGTGAAACTTGTGCAATTTCTTATGAAAGTCATGAACATGAGACCACTGAATTGATAAATTGAACGGGTACATTGAACGGGAATGGATTCTAGCATCGATTATATGTTTATTTTTATTCTTCATTCTTTTTCATAAGTAGCTATCTAATACTTCTTCATTTCCCCACAAACCTGTGAAGTGGGCTGGGCTGAAAGTGAGCAAATGGCCCAAAGACACCTAGCTGTTCTTTTCAATACCCATCTTAAAAGTTGTAAAAATGAATTCGCAGAAAAGAAAACTTGTCCAATTGGAGATTTTGAGCATTCAAGGGTGTATCATTCAAAATTTTATTCTTAACAGTTTCCCCTTTGATACTCTGCTGGTGGGTGTTGAATCAAAAGCCAAATCCAAGAAAAGAAAAGCAGTTGCAGGAAGTGGATGCGGAAGAGGAAGATGGATCCACGATTATAGCTTATTTATAGTGCTATTTAAAAAGCCCCCGTCAATTGATTTTTGTGGTACAGGTTTTCTTTTGTATCATTTTTAACGAACTGTATATAATAGTTTAGTGTCATTTTTAATAAACTGTATTAAATTTTTACTGCATAATGAATTTTGAAGATGTATAGAATTACGTCAACGCTCTTCAAATCCTTGAAAAGATGTCAGATGGAAAATCAAAACATGGTCCCGCTAATTCCAGAGTGCCCGATCTAGAATAATGGCAAATTATGACTTATTAAGAAAACAAATGAACAAACATCTGATATACAAGAGCAGTGGAATCACAGTGGAATCATTTCCACACAGCTAATGCATTCTCCTTTACTAGATGTGTCGAGACCCAGAGTGTCTTTGGATTTCTGCACTAAGCAGGGGTTTGATTCAATAGCCTTTCTTGACTCTATAATTCTGTCACTCCAGGCAGCCAAGATTTCAGCAGCTGCATGGACATTCAACTTTAATGCTAATCAATAGTAAGATTGCGGCATGGATGTACTGTAAATACAAAAGTTTTTACTTTAAAGTTTCATTCAATTACAGAAGATAAAAGGAGTCGATTCTTTTCATATTTACACATTTATTATTATTTGCTGTACAGATTCAGGAGTGCAATTCTGCCTTCCAAATATTCTTTAATGACCATTTAAACATGATGCATATAAGCTGGGTCCACACAATTTCAATTTCTTCAGACTTTTTTTTAAAACCTTAGTTCATCTACTCTAGTTTTCTTGTATAAAACATTTCCCCTTTTGCATTTTTATATTGTATTCCATGTTCAAAACAACCTTGGAGCAATTGTTGTGCAGCAATTGTAAATACATCTCTTCAGTTCCAAAGAGCTATCTTTTGAAAGAGCAGTAAAAGTAACCCAAATACTATTATGCATTGAGCTGCAAAAGAAGCCACTTACATAAAATAAATTATGGCAGCTATTCTGTGGGCTTATGAACCTTGTATCAAAAGACAACCTAAGCCACTTTTGTAAAACTTAAGCCTGCTTGCTTAAGCAGTATTCCTTAGTGCATGTCTCTGCATTTGTGTTGTATTAACTGTCACTTTTCCAGCGTAAACAAACTTTGGATCTGATACAGAGGGCTAAAGGAAAGATGTTCATTTAATTCTTCTCTTTTATGTCATTGGGAATGCCTGAAACAGGAAGCAAATTCTCAGGTGAGAAACACCTGTTATCTTTGCATTGGTCCATAGTGATTTAAAACTTGGAAAATCCTTGAATCTGAAGCTTAAAAATCAAATCCTTCACTTTTTCTTCCACTCTTCATGTGATAGACTGCAAAAGTTAAAATTAAGATACAAATCATTTTATAATAGAATAATAAATCAGAGAAGTATTTAACCACAGTAATGCAATAATCTCAATACATGCATACATACGGGATCTATCATGATACTTCTGCTTAGGTAAGTGAAGCTATGAAAGTACAAAGTCTCAACTTATGACTAGTCATTTAATGACTGTTCAGTTATGACAGACCCTCCAAAAGACATTTATGACCTAGCTCTGATTGACTGCCTTCCCTGCGGACTTGTGACCGCATTTTAGATACCCAGAAACTGGCCTGCATCTACCACTGTCATAAGTCAAGAACTATCTGTTCAAGAAGGCAAACTTTCCCACCATCCCTAAACAATGGACCTTGGGGAGACATATTGACAACCCAATGGTATCATATAAATCAGTGGTTATCAATCTTTTCACCATGGACTCTCTTTAAATACCTTTTGTGTCCACAAACCATGGCCATGGACCACCAAGACTTAACTCAAGATTTAAATCATAACATTTCTTCAAGCCTTCACAGACCCCGTGAGGATACTGCGCCCCACCCCCAGAGGTCTGTGGACAACAGGTTGAGAACCACTGATGTAAATTATATAGTGTTATCTTATATAGGTTATATAGGTTATAAATAGCTAGTGCTAGAAAAGTTCACTCAACCTTTGTTTCCACCTTGGTTTTTTTTTTATCCCGACACAATGCTATCAGACTGCAACATACAATTCTAACAATCTCAAGAAAAAAGTAAAATGCTCTGGTTATGAGTAGCTTATATAAACATTTTACTTGTTCGTAAGTCTCCCGTCAAATGTGAATACCATCTTAATCATTTAACTAAAAAAGTGGGTGGAGGTGGCCTTTGAATTGCACCTACTCTTACTTCTTGACATTAAGACTCCTTATCTTGAGCCTAGTTTTTTTCACACATCTCTACTGATCTCTTTTCAGTTCAGTACTTTTCTTCTTTCCTCTCTTTAATTACCAAATCTTTCTCCCCTATTCTATGTTAGGCATCTTCTACATTGTTTAATACAAGCCATCTTTTATTCTGCTTTCAAGTCCTTAATCTTTCTATCTCCCTGTATGATATTTACCTCCAGCAAATCAACCTATTTGCTTTCGCATGAAAGTTGATCTGTATTTTCAGAAGCTTTAATGTCTGGATTATCTAACGACACCTCACATAAGTAAACGTCAATGGGGCCTTTTGTACTTCTAACGTGTACTTCTATGCAGTCCTGAAAAATACCAATATGATTTAAAGATAAAAAAGCAAATTACAGTATGACAAATATTTTAATAGATGAAGGGTGCATAGATTTCATTGTATTTCAAAACTTAAACTATGCCAGAATATTCACAGGAAAAAGTTCTAATTCCCCAGAATGTAACAAGAATTTTCAAGTAAGCAGTTCAGGAAAGGTCCCAAATATCTTACGCTGTTGATTTATGTATCACTTTGAACTCTGAAACTAGCAATGGGTATGTATGCGTCTCCCAGTCTCTTCATAAGCTTCTCATTAAGGGGTTTTGCTTAAGATCAGTGGGACAAAATCATGTTCATTTCAAATCATTACAGTTTGACCCTAGTGAAACCAGCTCAAATACCTCTGAAACTTCAGAATGAGGTATTCTAGAGTGAGAAACCAAAAATGTGTGTAATTTCATTTCCATGTAGAAGAATCTACCAGCCTAAGCTGTACTTGAATTTTACACTGGTATGTTAATTAAGGGACGAGGTGGCTCAGTGGCTAAGACACTAAGCTTGTCTATCAGAAAGTTTGGCAGTTCGGTAGTTTGAATCCCTAGCACCACATAACAGAGTGAGCTCCCGTTACTTGTCCCAGCTTCTGTCAACCTAGCAATTCTAAAACATGTAAAAATGCAAGTAGAAAAATAGGGACCACTTTGGTAGGAAGGTAACAGCGTTCTGTGCACCCGCCACATGACCACAGAGACATCTTTGGACAGTGCTGGCTCTTCAGCTTTGTAATGGAGATGAGCACCGCCCCCTAGAGCGGGAAACGACTAGCACGTATGTCGAGGGGAACCTTTATCTATGTTAATTTACAAGCATATAGGACGAATCTCCTTCTGTGACATTTAAAATAAAAATGAAAACTTCACTGTTAGTCTTTGTAGGCAGATCTTTTGTACAGCTATCCATCCAATCAAATATCAGTCATTTCAAATCAAGTCAAGAAGCACCTACTTCTTTAGGAGGGGGAACTTCCATCCTGGTTCCTTCTGGAGCCTTAATTGCAATAATAATCTGTTCCTGAAATGTCTGAATATTATGGATATCTTGATAGGTCACGTAAGCTAATGTATGCAACTGTTAAGAAATATTAACAGCAGTAGTAGAAAGTATGGTTTACTTTTAGTATACAAAGTATGATTATTAAAATATTATAATTACACAAAAAACTAACATTGTTCAATTCCAGCAACTCTGAATATTGGTCAATGTTAATGTAAAAGGATATTTTGCATTTTCTTTATTATCTGTTAAGTCAAACAACTGATGAGCGCAATCTTTGATTAATTCATCCAACGCTTCTTCCATTGTTGTCAAATCACAGAGTTCATCTCTTAACTTCTGCTGCTCCGGTGTTCGTTTAGTAATATGTTTAATATCTGAACCCCTAAGATAATTTAAAAATATATATAGAAGGTTTAAGCTTAAAGATATGGGTAGCATTGCATCATTATATCAATACCAAAATCATATTTAATAAGAGCATAAAAATATCGATATACTACTAAAACTCCTGTGTCTGCAACCTTGAACTTGGCAAAATGGTATATCAAAACTTTACCAACAAAGATACCTCAAATGGGCTAACTTATAGAATTCTGGGGCTCTTTACTCCTGAGGAAATGAAATCTGGGAAAGCTGGGGCTGCTTTAGTGCTGCCAGGCAGCTGGAGGTCACATAATCCTCATTTTCAACATTCTGTGACACTCCCTTGGTCCCTTCCCCAATCAGCAGAACCTACATAGGTGGCTTCTGGGAAAAGAAATAGGAAAAGGAGGGAGGAACAATGAGGAATGGACCCCACACCCCCTTCCTGGCCCCGACTGTCCTCCCAATCACCTTTCCCAACCCATGCAGCAACTCTTGCACATCCCTGCAACCCCCCAGGCACCTTCTTGACTTATGGCTTCCCCTTGCGCACTTTCCCTGACTTGCACAGCACCTCTCATGCGCCCCCCCCCATCATTCCCGATCCTCATCCCTGTGCATCCCCTCACTTCTCACCCACTTATCTGTCTGTTGGCCTTGGCCTTGAAACTTCCTGGCGGCTTCCCCACTTTCTCACTGCAAAATTCTCAAAAGTAAATGAGGAAGCAAGCAGAAATTCCAAGGAGAGAGGGAAAAAGGAAAGGAAGAAAACAATAGCAGGGAAGGAAAGAAGTGAGTGAGGAAAAGAAAGGAGGAGGGAGGGAAGTTTCCAGTGCTTCATGCCAACTTGAAACTTTTCACAAGGAAATCCAATGGAAAAAGTAGCAAGAAGTTGGTAGTTATTCCTGCTCCACTGCTTTTTGCCTTCTCTTGGTCATTTTGCTGTTTAGGTAACAAAAATATCTCTGAAACGATGACCCAACAGGGCACAGGTTGTCTAAACCTCTAAAATCAGGTATCACTTAGTCCCACACATTTCGTGGGACTAAGATACATACTAATAGTCTATTCCTCTGCATAGGGGTGGGATTCAAATTTTTTAACTGGTTCTGTGGGTGTGGCTTGGTTGGTGGGTGTGGCTTGGTGGTCATGTGACTGGATAGACATGGCTTGGTGGTCATGTTATTGGCTGGGCGTGGCCAACTCAACATCACTCACATCGAGGCATGCATCTCCTCGCCTGGCCTCTCTCTCGTGACTGTGGGGAGGCTGCAACAGTCGTAAGGGTGAAAAATGGTCATATGTCACTTTTTTCAATGGCTACTCCACACAAGCAAAGTACTAGCAAAGGAGGGGGGAAAAAAAACTCCAGAGAAGTTCCTGAGACAGGAAGTCTAGTCCTGTCAAGAATGTAATAAGGGTTAACGGAGAGGCAGTTTCTGTAAGCAACACCAGAATGTTTCCTTCCTGCCTTCCTTACAGGATTAGGCCAGTAATTTCTTCTAACAACCGGTTCTCTGAACTGCTTAGAATGTTAACAACCAGTTCTAGCAAATAGGTGCGAACTGGTAGAATCCCACCCCTGCCTCTGCAGACTTAAGTAGTGTAAACTCATTGACTTCCTTTTTTAGATTAGGTTGTATAAGTTGTATACATACTGTAAGTTATGTATCTATTGTATTGTGTACATTTTTACACAATACAAAATCTTTACAAGTCTTACATTAATAATATTTATATATAAGAAGCTCTGCATCATTACTGGAGATTCTTTGCACTTGAGATTGTATTGCAGTAAGAGCTGAAGCAAGGAAGTTTCTCTGTCTCAATAGCTTAATACTCATTTTACAGTTTTATAATGCTTAGAACATAGACCAAACTCAAATATTTACATGTGTAATTGTAGAAATCCTTAAGTCAATCCTGCATCCTTTTATCCATAGCAGAGGTAGCGAACAAGGCTATTAATTTAAAATAATGAATTTGTGTCCAAGAAGCCTTCCAACTTGTATCACACTCTTTGATAATTAATAGTTTGAAATAATGTGTTTTTGCAACATCGTATTTAAATATCCAGGATCTCAAGTACAAAAGTTAGGAGGGAAAAGAGTCAACTTACACCCATTGGATATGATTCTTGGACCTTTTCTGAACAAGATGTATTCCATCCAACACATTTGTAATATCATATACTCTTCGTTTCCGTACTCCTAGCAAACGAGATACTTCATTCAAATCCAGGACTCCTTCTGGAGCAGCTTTGACAAGATCCATGAATCTTCTGGTCAGCTGAACCAGAGATCCATCATAACGGGGCTTTCTGCCTTTCATTGATTCTGCATAGGTTTAAATAAAAGTACAGATTAACCCATTGTAACAGGGTTATAACATGGAAAACTTCTCACATTTGTACCAAGGTTAGATTTGAGCTAATCACCCTAGCTAACAGGCACCAGTTCAACAATGAAACATATTTGCATTGCCTTTAAAAAGTTCATTCCTTAACAACAAGTGCTGTTTACTGACATTCCTGATCCAGTATTACCATAGTATGACATCATGACTTGTCATCCCTAAATGAGATGGCCAAATTCACCTGTTTTTGCCTCTGATAACCTGCATTTACTGCTGATTGGACACCGTGATGGACTTTTTGCATAAAAGAAAAAAATAAACGTATGATTTATGATTTTGATTATTAGATAGGGTAGAGTCATGAGATAACTTTAAAGAGATACATTTATAATTGTACTTATAACTGCTATAAAGAAGATTGGAAACCACTTCTTTATATCTTTTTTCTTTTCTATTTTTCCTTTCGCTTTTCTTGCTTGCTTCAAGTTTTAGCTTTCTTTGATTTTTTTCCCCTTCCTTATTATAATTACTTTGCATTAGTTGTTACCTTTGTTTTTAAAACTTTATACATACATACATGTGTCAGTACAAAATGTTAATGAGGAAATTAAAAAAATTAACTTTTGTAAAGGCTCCACCATTGTTTTATGGCTAGCAGAAACCAACTGTACTTCACCTTCATTTTCAATTTTTGTACTGGCCCATGGAGTGTTTAAGAGCAAAAAAGAATGATGCAGTGTGTAAATTCAGTCAACACTGCTGATCTTGTGATTGTCTGGCTATGTGAATAATCTTACAGTAAATGCGATATGTTTGGTAGATAAGACAGATTTTAAAGAAAAACAGCACATTTTCCCTTGACATAATTCTATTAGCTCAAAATAGATTTTCCAACATCCCTTCAAAAGACTATATTACAACGTCCCCCAAAAGATTACCACTCCCATTCATGCATTTTGTTTCTACTTCCTAACTGAAGAACTTCCAGAAAGATATAATACAAGCAATACACTGTTGCTTTGTACACTGCCCAAAGTCATGTTCAGTAAGATGAGCAACCATATAAATGTATTATTTTTTAAAAAAGGCATTGGTTTGCAGATCTCAGACTAACCTCAGCACAAAATGCTGACCTCTTCATGACAACTCAGTAAAAATCTCATATCTCATATTGTTACAGATTTAAATGGAAATTAAAAACAAATCAGCCATAATTCATTCAATTAATTAAAAGGCTCCATAATAGCGTTACAATAGTTACGATTGCACTGAAGAAAATTACTTAGCACCAGTCCTTGGACTTACAACTAATGCAGCATCTCTGCAGTCACAAAATTCAGGACTCTGGCAGACAGTACAGGTAGTCCTTGACCCCAAACCACAACTGAGCCTAAGACTTATATGGCTAAGCGAAACATTTGTTCAGTTAGTTTTGCCCCTTTTACGACCTTGCTTGCCATAGTTGTTAAGTGAACCATTACAGTTGTTAAGTTAGTAAACAGAGTGGTTAAAAGAATCTGGCTTTCCCATTGACTCTGATTTGGAAGGTTGGCAAAAGGGGATCATCTGACGCCAGTCAGATGTCAAGTCCCAATTGGTGACCATCATCAAAATGCTGCAAGGGTTGTAAGTGTGAAACACGATTGTTAAGTCACTCTTTTCAGTGCCGTTGTAACTTTGAACGGTCCCTAAACGAACCGTTAAGTCAAGGACTACCTGTGCTGTAGCAACACGCCCAGCGTTTTTGGACCTCTAAGCAACTAAGCCTAATAACGCAAAGCGAAATTCCTCACGCGTTTTACACCGGTTATCTTTCTGAGGCCGACCGCCAAGGGCGAGATCCCTATCCCACCCGGCCCGAGGAGGACTCCCAAGACCCGCAGCCTACGACGAACCTCGAAGCGAACTGGGGAACCCCCAGAAAACGCGAACGGGGTTCAGACGTCAGCCCGAGCCCGGGAACTCCCCCCGCCCGGTCCTAATCTCATTCTCAAGGCTCCTTTAAGAGAAGCCGAAGGAGCCGCCTTCCTCCAGCCCTTCCTCTTTTCCCCCTTCTCCGATCCTCCCCACGGAGGGGGAACTCTATTCTTCAGCCCCGACACCACCGCCTGCTGGGCTCCCCCAACAACTCGCCGGCTTGGCAACCACCCAGCCCGGCCAAGCCGGTCCATCTCCGTCCTTTCTCCTATCCGCGAAAGGCGAGACAGAGGCCTTCGGAAACCCCGCGGGCTGCTTTAGCCCACCCGTTGCCTCACTCACTGGCAGCAAATCCAAGGAAGCCGACGGGAGCCGCAGCTGCCGCTCCTACTCTCGGCCCGAGCTCCGGCCCAACGCCAGGGCGGCCATTTTGGCCCAGCCTCTCCCTCAGCAGAGGCCGGGTAGACAAAAATACGCCCCTGGCCTTTCTCCGCCTCAGTTGGGAAGTGTGGGGGGAGGAGGGAGAGAGATAGCAAAGCGCCGCCCGCTTCTCCTCCGCCTTCTCCGGGGAGTCGCCCCGGCTGCCGCTTTATTGCGCCTTCCTTTGCGGGATCCCGAGCGGGAGTTTTAACCCCGGAGCGGAGCTTCCGTCTGTTCAGGGTAAAGCGGGAGAAACTGAAGGCGCCTCTTCCGACCTTGGTCTTCGGTTCAGGAGGCGTCGAAGAGCCGCTCAGGGTGACCCGCGATGAGCGGAAGGGTCCGGCTCGGATCCGGGGACTCCCGCCTCACCTGTGGGACTCTCCAAGTTAGGGTTTTCAAGTTTTCTTCAGGGAGGACTGCTTATAGAATTGAACTGAATTGCCTTCTTTATTGGCCAAGTGTGATTGGACACACAAGGAATTTGTCTTGGTGCAAATGCTCTGAGTGTACATAAAAGAAAAGAAACATTCATCAAGGAGTCAAGAATCATAAGGCACAACACTTAATAACAGTCATAGGGTACAATAAAATCATACTAGGAAACAGGATACAAGCGACAAAGTTACAGTCATACAGTCACAGGTGAGAGGGGATGGGTAATAAGGAGTGATGAGAAGATTAGTAGTGCAGACTTTGTAAATAGTTGAACAGTGTTGAGGGAATTATTTGTTTAGCAGAGTGATGGCTTTCGTGGGGGGGAAAAAACTGTCCTTGTGTCTCGTTGTTCTGGCGTGCAGTGCTCTATAGGGTCATTTTGAGGGAAGGAGTTGAAATAGTTTATGTCCGGGATGTGAGGGGTCTGAAAATATTTTCACAGCCCTCTTTTTGACTCCTGCAGTATACAGGTCCTCAATAGAAGGCAGGTGGGTAGTAATTGTTCTTTCTGCAGCCCTAATTATCCTCTGAAGTCTGTGTCTGTCCTGTTGGGTTGCAGAACCAAACCAGACAGTTATAGAGGTGCAGATTGTAATTCCTCTGTAGAACTGAATCAGCAGCTTCTTGGGCTTTCCTTATTATGCTTTAAAATTCCTTTTGTTTGTTTTGACTTTTTTTAAAAAAAGAAATACTTTAAATATGTACGTGCAAATTTTTTTCTCTCTTTGCTTCGCTACCATGTCTTAACGAGTAATAAATGAGACAGCCTTTTTGACAACAAATTATGTTTTGAAATGAACTTATTTGTTATTGGGGACGCTGACGCACAGCTATGTGGGTTTTTTTTTTAACATTTGGATGAAGAACATGGACTTGGAAACAAAATATTTATGAATAAAGGAATGAATGTTTGCGGCTCAGGGTTGAAATGAGGGGTCCTTCGTGCTCTCTTAAGCTTGGTTGTTTTCTTGCTAACGTTTCATTACCCTAACTAGGTAAGTGCTCACCTCCTTCCTCACTGAGGAGAGTGAAGATATATTCTTTTTTTTTTAATTATGTGGCTAGCATGACTGTATAGGATAAGCACATGGAGCCCCGTTACCTTCCCATCAAAGTGGGATTTACTATTGATTTACTCACATTTTCATGTTATCAAACTGCTCGGTTGGCAGAAGCAGGGGCAAGTAATGGATGCTCAAACCATTGCAGGGCACTCAGCTCTTGAACCTTGTCAAAGATGTCACAGCTTAGTTCCCCCCCCCCTCCAAAAAAAAAATCCTTGGCCCCATTTGTTGAGAAAGGTATAGTTTTATTAGAGGTCAAGCGTAAAGCAGTAGTACAAAGTCAGGACTAAAAGTCGCTCCCTAAAATGGCTTAAGTTCTATTCCCCCTGCCCCTCCCCCACCTGCCTCTGGCTGCCCATCAATCAAGTTCCTGCAAGATATTTGCATAACGGTCATTCTGAGCCCAGGTTGGTATGCGGTCCCTCCTTTTCCCAGCTGGGTGACCTTGGAGTGGGGTTTTTGAGGGGGCTACTTTTGTTTTCTCTTAAGCAACCCCTTCCCTTCATCCCCCCTCCTCACAGGTCATGGCAGACTGTCACTACATCATAGTGGGCATAAGGTGGCAGCTGACAAGCCTTTTATATTGTTGTTATTTTCTTTTCCAATTCAGTTAACAATAACTTTTAAAAAAAATAGTTCAGGCTATCGTAGGTCATCAAAAATTCCCTAATTTGGTATGGGTTGAGTAGCATTTGTATGGTGAGGTCTCAACACAATATCAGATGCCGTCCCTCAAACGAGCTAATAGGACCCAGATTGTTGGGGGCAAAATGCTGACTCTGTAAACTGCTTAGAGAGGGCTGTAAAAGCACTGCGAAACGGTATACAGGTGCTGTTAAAAAACACAAATCCAGATTATTACATGAACCCACCCTGTGTAATTAAGATTTGGTATGTTGTATGAATTAAAGAATGGTATCATCATGACTCAGTTTATCATATGAATATAGCTTGTAATACGGACACCAAAATGTTTTCACTAAATACATATTTGATACAAAATGTATGCTATATATTTATAAATGTCCATTTTAAGTAGGGAGAATAGACCGTTGGGTCAATTGAAAGCCCCACTGATAACAATGACCATATTTACAAAGTGCTGAACTATGTATTTGTCATGGTCTGTTGCACACATGCTGCAACCCCGCCCCAATGACTGCCAGTATCAGGAGGCAGCACCAGCCATGACCTGACATAGCAACATTTGAGTGTATCACAGAGGTCCCTAGTAAAACATGGCAGAAACTTGGGGTGAAGTTGAGAGACCAGCAGTGTCTCCCTCGATGGACCTGTGATAACAAAGGCTAGCAGGCACCTGAGGATTATATTTGTTAGGCCTGAGAAATTTTGTGCATGCAACTGCACATGACAGACTTCTCTGATATTTTTTGAAAGAAAGCAGACTGATCCCCACTGGGCTACTGGTAGCAGTCCATGCGGCTGCTTGACTTCAGGGATGTCATGCGGTTATGCATCATGACCCATGACACAGTTATTCACTGATCCACAACATTGAAAGAGGACATGTATTGTCCCTTTTTGAGACTATCCCATTTATACCTTGGCAGGGTTTATAAATGAGAGGAATTATTTTGTAGCGTTCTTTTCCTAAAGGAAACCCTTTTTTATAGGAGAACAGAGTTTCAAATTAGTAGCATTTATGGATAAGTCCATAGTTGACAAACATCCAATTAGAAAACAATACCCTAATCCTGGAACTGCCAAAAATAAAACTGCAACTCCATCAACATTGGCAAAGTAAGCTGCTGTACATAAACAGGGAGTTAAACCCCATTCCCTTCTAGCAGTGGAGATGTTATCTAGTCGGTAAGGAACCATCTGCAAGCAAAAAACCAACTTCAGAGTTCAACTTCAAAGTTGAACTTTGCAGCTCAACTTTGAGCTATGTACATTGTATATTGTCATTTACTGGCATCATGCCTAAGCATAACCAGACTTCATGTTCTGGAGCTACTCAAAGCGAACAACAAAAACAAGCAAAAACTGAAAAGAAACAAAAAAATGGGATTCAGGCTTACAATATATTGTAATGAGTTCAGAAAAGAATGTAGTGGAAAGGGAAAAGGAAAGCAAAATGTCGTAACTTGTGTGGTATTTCAAGTGACATTAAAAGTTATTTATTTAATTAACTTATTTAACAAATTTATACATCTGCCTATCTCACCCAAAGTGACACTAGACAGTGCACACTAGATTAAAAAAACCAAGGATATAAAAATAGCAAATACAGATAAAAGACCATAATAATAAATATACTAAAGAACTGGAAATCCCATAGTTGAAGGAAATAAAAATGTCCCCCCACCTCAATAATGGGACCCCAGTGTCAAGCCCAAGCCCAAAAAGGACACAGTGAAATCCAATTAGTTCAGACTTTTATTTGCTATACCTAATGGATAGAATCCTGCCAAATTCGAGCTGTAATCTTCTAACTACTAGACAATCTAATCTACCCTGAGAGAATCATGTGATTACCCTACCCTGAACCTGTTTCATGTTCCCCCCACAGCTCTGGGCTGTACAAACTCTTGATCCGGGTCTCTTTCTGGGAGAACTGTGCTGCCCAAACTCTTCCCTCATTGTTCTTTCAAGTGTACATTCCAACATACTCTAGTCACCTAACCCATTCTTAAGGGCTTTTTCGAAAATCAAAAGGGATGGGGATGACCATCTGGGATGGGGACCAATTCTGGGAAGAATATTCTGTAAAGAAGATGTGTCCTGAGATCCACCAAATGTAGATCTGTAGCCATCTTGAAGTTCTTTCAAGAGAAATGGGCAAGTACTATATGGTGGAACAAAAGTTTACCTTTTTCTCTCTTTGTGTTTTTCCATAAAAATACATAAAAGGAGCGGATCGAATAAATCAGATCCATGCAAGAAAAGGTGCTGGCAGAAAAAGATCTTGCCATAAGAGCTGTAAGTCATTCATTTCTTTTACAATGCTGTTTTGTACGCATATTTATATTATATGACTGATGTTTGCTTCTTGTAATTTCTGTGTCTTAGCTGGAAGAGGAGAACAACTATTTAGCCAGTGAAATGTCTCACCTTATGAGGGAGAATAAAGAGCTGCAGAACAAAAAGAAAGACAATCCAGAAAGTGAGTATTATTTTTTCATTCTAAAAAGAAAAGTTATTTATTTCAACTCAACTTTGACTGTACACGTTCTAGTTCTTTTGTTACTTTTTTTGCCAGGAGATGCTGACAGAGATGAGGAAAGGGAGTATGAGGAACTAAGAAGAAAATATGAAAAGTACCAGAAAGTCATTAGCAGAGTGAAGACTGTAACTATCCTACATGATAGTAAGAAAGTAGAACCACCTTTGTAACGGAGAGTTTATAATGCATTGAAAGTTAATTTTGATTGTATTTCATCAATTTCTTTTTACAAGAGGTCTCAAAAGAAAACGAGGGGAAAAAGAAATGGTAAGAGCTCGGGAGCAGACATTTGATGACGTCTGCTCCCAACTCGTATCTCTACCCATCCAGAGAAGACCAAGACAGTAACATTTGTCCTTCCCTTTCTTGGAGAGAAATAGACAACTTTCAACTAATGGCTTTCCACTTTGTTCTAAAATATTTGCTTAACACTTTTCAGTCTCTGCTAGAGAACAGTCAGAAGAGAAACCTGATTGCATACAAAAGGTAAATGATAAGAATTTTTCAGACATTACCTATTTTTATTCTGTAGAAAAGTTATCATGCAACATTTGGCAGTAAAAATATAATCAGTTTTGCAAAACAGTGTTTAGTCTTTTGCAGTATCTAGTTGTCAACATTGCAGTAATCTTGGCACCAAGATTTTCATATGCCAAGTGTTTAATATTTGCTGCTATTAAAACAAGTGGACTAAAGTATGAGGCCCAATATTTCTTTGCCATTTTAAAATGGATTGATTTCAGCAGTCAAAATGAGAAGCCCTAATATTCTACCTGCTCAGTTTTACTGAGAAACTGCACCAGCTTAAATTATTGTCTCTTTCAACTTAGCTAGTTTTCATTGGATCAAAATGTTGTTTGATATATAATTTAATGTGCTAGTTGCTGTTTACATTGAAATGCTTACATTTTTTTCAAAATAGGAAGACCTGGTTTCTCTTCAAATACAGTCCTCAAATACAGGATTGTACTAACGTGATTGTATTCTAACCTACTTTTTTATCTATTTCAGTGAATTCAACGACATCTGTACTTCTTTTGGGGACTCCCTCTGCTTATGGCTTAATCCAACCAGGGACAGCCAGAACAGGCTGGATTGCTCTGGCTAAGCAATACAGTCAGGTGGCATCACTTTTTACGCCTCTTCACTTAATGACCACAGTGGCAATTGGTCCAAATTTGATACCACTTGAAGTTGTAACATGATGACTAACTTTATTGTGAAAATTCTCCTTTACCACAAAATACGCTCCTGAAGAAGTTGCTTTTGGCAGAAGCTCTATACTACTTTCCATTGCTTTTCAAGTTGCATATCCATTCCTTAATCTAAGAATAATTAAGATGCAGGAATACAGCTCTGTGTCCCAAATTTTAATCAGCGACCCTTTAACCACGATGCATACAAAACACTGGTTGGTAGATGGGTGGCTACAGAAATTGAATGATTTCTTGAATGAATGAACTGGGCCCAAATAATTTTTTCAGACATGTAAGTCATTTTGCATACTTGTAAAAATTGGGGTGGGCATATGACCTACTTAACAAATGCCCTGACTTACCTCTGTAGTTCTGGGGTCAGTTAAAGTCATAAATGGAGGACTCCCTGTATTATAATAAATGTCAACATAATGCAAAGGTTTTATAGCCTTATTTCCTGCACTTGTTTTCTTGTCCAAAACATTTCCTCTCCATACGTTGAACACGAAGTAAAATAAATTTTAAAATAAAATAAATTATTTCATTCTTATTGAAGAAATATATTCAAACAGCTATCTTTTGAAAGAGCAGGAAAGGTAACCTAATGTTGAATTTACTTTTATGCAAAAGAGGCCACTTACAGGCGTGAAATGGTTTACAGCAACTACTACACAACTCATGAGCCCTACATAAGAAGACAAACCTACACCACTTTTATAAAATCTCATTTAAGCTTGACTTGAATACCGGTAGCGCTTTCTCTCTCTCCCTCCCTCCCTCTCACGCTCTCTCCCTCCCTCGCTCTCCCTCCCTCTTTTTCTCTCTCTCTCTCTTTCTGTGTGTAACTGACACAAATATTTTCATTTATTCTTTACTTTTGTGTCACTGGAAATGCTGGAGAGAAGAAGCAAGTTCTCAGGACAAGAGTCCATGATTCCATTCTCTTTTCTCCTAAACCTAAGAGGAACGCCTGTTGACGTAGCTATTTGCATCACGGGAAATCCATAAAGCTGAAGATCAGAAATCAAATTCTTCACTTTTATGAGCCGTTGTCATGATTCACTGTAAAAGTTAAAATTAAACACACACAATATTAGAGTAGGAACATATATTGAGGAAGCATTTAGCCATAGTAATGCAATAATCTGCAATATATGGATACATATGCTAGTTCCATTCAGGTTAGCAGTGTTATAAAAGTACAGAACAGGGTAAGAGATTGTAAGATAACGGCAGGAGATTAAAAATAAATGAATAAATGGAAACACTGCTTCTGGGATGATGATGATGATGATGATTTGACATCTACAACTCTCATCTGAACCTCACTAAGCAATTGATTCAGTGACCACCTGCAGATACTAAGGTAGTCCTTCCTCTGCCTTGTCACCCACCTAACCTGCACTCCCAATTTGTGTGCAGAGCCAGCCAGCTGAGCTATTTGGCAATCCTCTGCCTGCCTCACTGACAGCCTATGCCTGGTTGTTGCTGAAGCTCCTCTCCCTCTGGGCTCAATGCTTGGCCAGCCTCTCCCTCCAGCAGTGGCCTGGGGGAAAAAGAGCTCCAGGCCTTCCAGCATCGGTCTTTTCTCAGGCCAGGGAAAGGAATCGGAGAGGCCGGAAGGAGCCACACTGGGTACTCTGTGATCAGGAAGAGGCTCTGCTTACAATCTCTGGTCCTGTCTGTTCCCACTTCCCTCTCTCTGAGGGGTTCTTCAAGGTTTCAGAGTGAAGAATGGTTGCTTCTCCGCAGTTCAGACTCCACTGCTGGCAACTCTCAGGCACAGCCTTGGAGAAAAGGAACTTTGTCCTCAATCCAAGATGGGCAGACAAGAATTGAAGGATGTTCAGGAATGGAAAAACAGAGGATCTCTATTTGCAGCAGAGGTTGAGCCAGAATTACAGAGGAAGGTCTGCCTTGTGAATCGCATATCACACAGAATGCAAGCGCCAAATATGAGAGTTGTTTAGGAAAAAAAGAGAAAGTCCCAACACAGGGGAACTTGTTCCATTAATAATAACAATTCAAATTATTATTATCATCACCATCATCATATGGTGTTGCTACGGTAGCCAGGAGACCACAATGCTACTGAGGAGGAGTAACTTGTCTTACCAAGGTACCAGCCCTGTTATAGGAAATGCTTGTGCGCTTCCCAAGATCCCTACAGGAGGGCAAGCTGGCTTCGCACCAGAGATGAGCAGCTCTTTCTGCAGCATAACCCAAGGCCCCTTCCCTGAGCTGCCTCACAAAAAGGCACCGCAACCAGGAAAGTCATCCAGAAAATGGGTCATCCAGACCTTCCTCCTGTCAACATTTTTTTTTATTGGATTGTAAAGTATTATGAAATACAAAACACAAAACAAACAGACAGCATGGGACCTTCTGTGTATAAGAGGGAAAAGCCGAGTTGATCTGAAAACTGTGGGCTGAAGTTTTCCCCTTTTTTCTTTCTTTTTGCTTGTGCCTGACTGAGCCAAAGTGAGCCCCACATCTGAGAGGGAATATGGGAAGCAGCAGTTCAAAGGAGACAATTAGGACTCTCCTAGGAGATTTGCTTGAGGCATGGGACGACCAGCAGGTGCCTGTCCTAGCCTGAATGAAAAAACAAAGAGCAAGAGAGAGATGCAAGAAATGGGCTTTGCTGAGTTGGCCCCTCTGTCTTCCTGGGACTACTTTACTTAATGGGGAAGGGCATGATTCTCACACCAGGAAGACAGATTTGGCCAGAATGCAGTACTTTTGACTTCCATAATGTTAGGAATATAAGTCACCTAACAGGTATTTGGGTTAGAAATATATAAACCAGGATAAACATTTCAAAACTGTTATCTTTAAGAAAATGCAAAACTGTAATTAGGTGTGATTACTCAAACAGCCATAAGATGGAGCCAGAAACCTGGGTTGTTTAGTCTTAGTCTGAGTCTCAGAAGAGAGTGTGAATGTATCTCTGTTTCCTTCTGTTGGAAAGTATTGCCATCGCTCCATTTTTCCTAATTGACTGATATTCCTGGATTTAATGTAAGTCTGACACTGAACTGTTTTTTTGACACTGGACTTTGATATTTGGATTATCCCTGGATTGAAAAACTGACTGATTTACCTGTGAATGACTTTGGACTGTGTTTGGACTTTGCTTAAACCTTTCTGGAAGTAAAAACCTACATTTACTGTATAGTGTATCTGTTCTGTGTGTGTATTATTCAAACACTTCTCTGAAATACGTCTCCCTGTATGCGCTCATTCTCCTAACGGGGAATTACTTCAACACATACCATAAAAGCACTTAGATCTAGAATTAAGCCCAGCCAGATACCTTACTGGTATTGCTGGGTGGAATTAGCCAGTTCTAAAGACCACATTAAGGAAAAGGAACAGACTAAGACAGAATACTCACTCATAGAAACTCAGCCTGGGGTGAGAATCATGCCCCCCCATTAAGTAAACTAGTCCCAGGAAGACAGAGGGGCCAACTAGATATACATTAATGTATTACGACAGCTGGAACTGCTGGTACGAATGGATAGAACAAAGATTGATTAAACAATAAAGGGCAAAAGAAAACATCTTATATATATATATTTGCACAAGGATTGTTTAGAGGGTATAAAATAAGGTTGAAAATAAGGTCCCACAAACTGTCGAGGACGAGATGATTTTTGATCGTTTTCTGAATTTTCTTTTCCACTTTTCCTTTTTTATTTTTTTTCTCTTTCACATTTATGTATGTGTTGTCTGTTTTAATTGTAAAATTAATAAAGTTTATTTTAAAAAAAAGATATACATGTTACCACATGCACTACTTTCGGCTTTCGACCTTGTTATCTGGAAGCAAGGCACCCAGTTGTTTAGGTCAGACCCCCAAACTGTAATCCGGACCATAAGATCTATAGTGGACACTGGACAGCCATAATCTGTCCTGGGGGGACATGACCCAATTATAACATGTCTTTTTAACAAAAGACGAACTGTTAAACCTGTGTGAAAAAACAGAAATAGCCAGATGCCCTGTCATTGTAGCACTGGGGCAAATAGCCCCAATACCATGTCTGGAGTCAATTGCACTCATATCTCAAAGACTAGACTAGACTAGACTAGACTACTTTATTGGCCAAGTGTGATTGGACACACAACGAATTTGTCTTGGTGTAAATACTCTCAGTATACATAAAGAAAAGACTACTTGGATTATTATGAGCCTCAACATCACACATCGTTTTTATAGCCTTATTTCCTGTACTTATTTTGTAGTAGTGCATTTGCTCTCCACGTATTGAACATGGAGTCCCTGATTCCATTCTCTTTTCTCTTAAACTTCAGACAAACACCTGTTGACCCAGCGATTCACATCTTGAAAAATCCACAAAGTTGAAGCTTAGAAATCAAGTTCTTCCCTTTTGTTAGCCCTCTTCAGATGATTGACTGTAAAAGTTAAATTAAGACACCTACCATTTTAGAGTAGGAACATACGCCAAAGAACATTTTTAGCCATAATAATGCAATCATTGGGAACGCATAGATGCCCATCCTGCTAGTTCCAATCAGGTGAGCAATATTAGAAAAGCACAGAACAGGCTAGGAGATTGTAAGGAAATGCGGGAGATTAAAAATAAAGGAATAAAGTTTTTGCTGCTTTGACGATTTGATTTAGTTCCGCCACCACCACCACCACCGCTCCAAACAGCCGTCGGAGCGGCCACCAGGAGGCGCCAGGCCATTCCTTCCTCCTCCCCGTCGACAGCCGGAGTTGCTCTCCCAACTCGCCTGGCGTAGCCGAGCCAGCCCATCCTATCCGTGCCAAGACGCCCCTTCCAGGGATCTCCATTCACGGTAGAGCAGGGGTGTCCAACCTTGGCAACTTTAAGACTTGTGGACTTCAACTCCCAGAATTCCCTACGAAGCATCTCCACCCCTACGAAGCATCTCCAAGCAAAAAGGTGAAAGGAGCCGAGGGAGCCAAGCACAAGAAGATGCCTGTTTCCAGGGCAAAGCGGGAACCCCCGATGGCCTCTTCCAGCCTTGGTCTTTTGCTCTCAGGCTAGGCTGGGAAAGGAGCCGGGGAGGGAAGGGAGGGAGGGAGCCGCCCTGCAGTGCTCTGCGATCTGGAAGAGGGTCGGCTCAGTTCCGCTGGCGGCCCCCGCCTCCCTCGCCCAGCCTGCCGGACTCTCCGAGCGGGGTTTCCCAAGGTTCCTGCCTCGAGAGAGCAGCTGCTTTTCCACGGGTCAGGCTCCACTGCCGGCAACGCTAAGGCTCCGCCTCGGAGGAGAGGAACTCTGCTCTCCGTCCCAGATGGGGAGGCGAGAGTTGGAGGATGTGCAGAAAGAGAAAAAAAAAAACCAGGGATCTCCATTCACGGTAGAGCAGGGTGTCCAACCTTGGCAACTTTAAGACTTGTGGACTTCAACTCCCAGAATTCCTCAGCCAGCTTTGCTGGCTGAGGAATTCTGGGAGTTGAAGTCCACAAGTCTTAAAGTTGCCAAGGTTGGACACCCCTGCGGTAGAGGTTGAGCCAATGTGGAGGCCGGAAGGGTTGCCTTACGTACAGTTTATGGCACAGCAATGCAGTGCTGAAGGGTGTGTGGTGTGTCGTTGTTTGGAAAAAAAGATAAAGTTTCCAACTCAGGGAAACACACCCTGTGTAATTAAGATTTCAGTGTGTTGTATGAATTAAATAATGGCATCATCGTGATTCGGCTTATGGCACCAGTAGTACCACAAGTACCAGTAGTAGTACTTAAAAAAAAAGAAAGGAGGAGAAAATTCCAAGAGGTATGAGAAGGAGAAGCATCTTTCCAATGCAAAACTGTAGGTCCAGGAAAACTCGAGTGGTCCCAGTGTTCATTACTCATCTTCCCAAAACTCACATGAGCTTCGCATGGGATGCACTAACTGATTTCTGGACAGCCCTGCATTTTGCATGAGTTCAGGGTAGGACAAAAAAAAAAATATGAATCCATATTTGACAGGAACCAGTGGCAGCTTCAAAGATATTTAATTTACAAGGAAGCCCTTGCTAAAGAGCTCCTTCAAATACATCAGTCCTGTTCGCTTCAGATAGGTGACTGAACAGCACCAACGCCAAATACATTGTAAAGGTGAACAACTCCCCTGAATATGAAAGAAAGATTAAATAGTTGTTTTCCTTTAAGGCAGTACTCACTTCATCCATCCCTTCTTCTGGGCAGAGGTCAGTCCTACATTTCCCCCCTTTTTTCTTCTTTTGCACTGGAAAAATAAGATGCTTGAGGGAAAGAGCCATTGGCTTCCATGTGATTTTCCCATAGATATACCATAGGATTTTGATGTACAATGTGGCACGGTATGTCATACCTCCAGTTGCATTGTTTGGCTTTATTGAAGATTTATTTTATTTATTTATTTATTTGTCAATTGTTTACGAGATAAGTAAAAGTGTATACGTAATTATGAATACATGAAATGAGTACATATAAGAAAAATAAAAGAAAAATAAAAGAAACAATAGGACAGGGACGGTAGGCACGTTGGTGCGCTTATGCACGCCCCCTACAGGCCTCTTAGGAAAGGGGTGAGGTCAATAGTAGATACTCTTAAGGTTAAAGTTTTTGGGGTTTGGGGAAGAAACCACAGAGTCAGGTAGAGTATTCCAGACATTGACCACTCTGTTGCTGAAGTCGTATTTCCTGCAATCAAGCTTGGTGCGGTTAACCTTGAGTTTGTATCTGTTGTGTGCTCTTGTGTTGTTATGGTTGAAGCTGAAGTATTCATTGACAGGTAGGACATTGCAATGTATGATTTTATATACCATGCTTAAATCAGACCGAAGACGGCGTAATTCAAGGTTTTCTAGTTCTAGAATTTCAAGTCTGGTGGCATAAGGTATTCTACAACGAGTAGAGGAGTGGAGAACTCTTCTTGTGAAATATTTCTGGACTTTCTCAATTGTGCTAATATCAGATACGTAATGTGGGTTCCAGACTGATGAGCTGTATTCGAGTATTGGTCTAGCAAATGTTTTGTATGCTCTAGTTAGTAGTGTGATATTACCAGAGAAAAAGCTACGTAAGATTAGGTTAACAACTCTTAATGCCTTTTTGGCTATGTAGTTGCAGTGGGCACTAGCACTTAGATCATTAGAGGTGAGTATTCCAAGGTCCTTTACAGAGCTTGGATCATCAACAAGATTTAACTCTGTCACTCCAGGTGGCAGACTTGTGCTATTTATTTATTTTTCTCAGACTTCTAAATGTTTCTGTTTTATGCACAAGATAATTCTTGGGGTGGCACATTGTACAAAGCAGAACTGTAGTTAAATTGAATCATAAATTCAGATCTAGAACAAATACTTGAATAAACACATTTATGTTGAATGGAGTAGAAAGTAATTCACTCCATCCCGAAAGGTAAGAATAACTATTTCCTTATATATCAATGTCCTATTATCCACAATTTTGCTATAATTGATGTGGCCTTGGTTTTGTATTCTTTTGAGCTCATGCTCTTTGAGATTGTACTTTGATTCTTTTTCTTATAAAAGCAGACAGTTATAGCTGTGCAAGTCTTATAGACTAGCATCTCAGTGTTTATTATTTCTCCAAATATCATATGTGGTGGCTGGGAAACTGCTCAGTGGCCATAATTTTGGTTTTGTATCCCCCAGAAATGACTGAACTACATACATCTGTCTGTAATGCTTGTTCTTGGCATGGTGACATCAGGGTCACCCACCACAGGAAACTTGAAGTCTGGAGGCAGAATTGTTGAGAGGTTGGGAAGGCTGGGTTCTTTCCTGTCCTGCCTCCTACTGTCTCTCCTGGAGGTGTTAATGTATATATTATACAGCATGTGGACACGTGCATCTGCATATGCTTTCTGGCTCTTAATCTCACAACATATAGACCATGGAGTCGAAAGCCCTAGATCAGGAGTGTCCAACTTGTTTCATTGAGGACCACATCAGGGTTGTGTATGACCTCGGGGGCCGGGATGGGCCTGGCCAGGGTATGCGTGGCCAGCTTGACATCATTCGTCAGGGGCGTCTGTGATGACCTGAGTGCTCTGACAGCGAAAATGGGTTCCTGAGCTCCATTTTTGGCCACAACAGCCTCCTGCAGCTCTCTGCCAGTGAAAATTGAGGTTGGGTGGGCCACACGTGTCCCCCCAGGCCCCGTTTTCAGCTGCAACAGCCTCCTGCAGACCCTGCTAGCGAAAATGGAGCTCTGAGGACTGCAGGAGGCCATCAAGGCTGAAAACAGGGCTTGGGAGGGCTGCACGCAGCCTTCCCGAGCTCCATTTTTGCCTTCAGAGGCACTGTGGGCCAGTCCTTTGCTGTTTCCAGGGCGGCCCTGTGGGCCATGTCTAAGCACCCTGTAGGCCGGATTCAGCTTCTGTGCCTTGAGTTTGACACCCCTGCCCTAGATGAATCAGGATGCAGTGCTATAAGGTATATATAATGTTAGGGCCCAGGGAACTGAACCAGGCAAGTGATTTTCATGATCACGATATATGCAGGGTTCATACGTATGGATATCACTTCTTTCAGCGGTAAAATTGAAGCAATCAAAATCGAAGTTTTGTTTCATTGCCACTTCCTCTCTATTACAATTAAAAATTACCCAGAATGAGGAATTACCACTGAATTTGCAAGTCCACAAAAACTGGTGTCTCATTAACTATAATTTTTAATATGAGATCTTTCTGTGATAGAATGGAGCTTCAAGGAAAGAATGGCATAAGTTTGTAGATGCACTGATTTTAGACCCAATACTCGTTCTTATCTGGGAATTAGTTGCCCACATGGGAACTCAGTGCAGACATAGAGCGGCTGAGGTTCTTAATATGCAAATACAACTCGAGTGCATCTGATTTTGGAGACTGTTGAAATAGTAAGAATTCAATGTCTGAATCAGATTTGATTCATTTCAAATAGCTAAACAAAATTAGCATAAAGGAGTCCATGAACCTTCTGTTCCTGTTAAATCTATTTACATTGCTATCTGTAACCATTCTTTTCCATAACAGGGAAATTCTGCCCCCTATACGTAGCATATTTCTTTCTGATATTTATAGCATGAGCATTCTATTAATATAACTGAATATATTTGTTTAAACCTCCAGGGAAGCATCTACCATCTGCTGAGAATAATGCAATAATTTTCCATTAAGCAAATACTTGATATTTTCTTACATTTAATTCCATTTTCGGGGCCCATGTGTGAGAAGGGAAAGTAGAATTTGCCAGGAATTGAAAGCCAGGAGGTATATTGGCAGAACATAAAAAGAATGGAAAGCTCTGAACTATGGCAGCCTATCTCTAACCTATCCTTTTTTCAAGTCTCCAATGGTGCACTCCTCGCCACTGTAATGAGCTTCCACCTTGCTTCCACCTTCCACCTCATCCTCTTCTCTTTCCTTCTAGTACAGGGGTGCCAAACTCAATTTCATTGAGGGCTGCATCAGGACTGTGGTTGGACCTTGAGGGAGGTGCGTCCGACTGGATAGGTGTGTCTGACTGGGTGGGTGTGGCCAGCTTGATGCCACTCCCCAAACTGCTGGCATGTTTCCTCTTTGCACCGGGTAGACCAGGGTGAAGCCACGCTAGCCTAATGTTTTGTCTTCATATTGGGTAGACCCGGCCAAAGTGACATGGGCCGTCCCCTTACATTTCCAGCTCCGCGGGCTGGATTCAGTCTGCAGGCCTTACGTTTGACACCGTTGTTCTAGTATGTGGCTGGAGAGACCGAAAGGTTTGTATTTCTCTTTCTAGCATGTTCCTCTTACAATTCAGGGCTGCAGTTGGAAAGACACCTATGTGTGATGTTCTTAATTGCAAACATTAAGTATATCTTTAAATAAATTTGCTTAAAACATGTTTAGATTGCCATTATCCTAGGATTAGATTAGGCTAGACTTCATTATGGTCACAGTCAGAAAAAAAAGGAAATGATTAAGCAATGCATAACCATTAACTATTAAGACTCATAGTAGGTGGAGTTTACACACCTCATAACAAAACTCAGCAGCCTTTACTTGTCTGTGTTGCTTAATAGATGATGTAAGGAAAATGAGTAATACCACCCTGGGAATTTTAAGAAAAGGAGGAAAATCAATTGCAAAGGGGTGTTTCCGTAGAACTGGCTGCATAACAAAACATGGGCTGTAGGTTTTCTTAAATAATAGAATCATAAAAGTTTGTACCTGCCTCATAAAGGCACCATGGTTTGACCAGATTTTCTTGTACTTTCCTTCCAACATTGTGGTTAAAATGAACCAAGGATAAAGCTCTTCTGAATTCATGTTGCCATCTCATGGTAGAAATCTCACTGAACTAAGCAAAACTGTGAATAACTTAAGAACAGCTGGAATGAACTGTGTATCTGTATTAAAATAAAAGATCTTCATTGCTGAGGCTGACTTCTATGCCCTTTGGGATACATAATCCTGAGGGGCATTTTGGGCTCTGGAAGCTTGTGAAACTGCCCGTAGGTATTTAAACGTTGAGACTTGTCAGGTGGTGAGCTGTTCTATTTGTCAGTTCGGTGATATGGGATGTTTGGAAAATATGAGGATCTTAGACTTGGAATAATAGCATAGAACGGCATTGCAGAGAAGTAGAAGACCTTGCAAGGCTCTTTTATATATGTTCACTTCCCTTGGCAGTTAATTCACATTCAAAACAACAAAATAAAGCATCAATGCTAGCACGAAAGAAGAAAAGCTGTTGAAAACATTTAATGATTAAAGTAAAAAAGTGCAAAAAGATTCACGGTTAGCTGCTAACTTTGAACCTGTCTTGTTGAAGAGCTGGAAACAGAGAAAGGATTGTGCTATAATGAAATGTCTGCAAGAAAATCACCAAGCTCAGAGAGCACCAATGACTCCACAGCTGTACACTATCCTGCAAACATTAAATTAAGACTGACCAGGGTGACGGGAATTTCCCACTATGCAGGAAAATGCAAGAACTGACTCCTTTCAATTGCATTTCTAATTACAGTCTCTAAAGCAGGGATGGGCCAGTCTATTTCTAGGTCAGCTGTGAAGGAGTCAACCTTCTTCTTCTTCTTCTTCTTTTTCTTCAGCGTTTGTCTCGCGCTCGGGCGAGGTCCGCTAATGTCCTTGAGTACTGCTTCCACACCTCTCTGTCTGCCACGTGTGTCGGGTCTGCCTTCGCGATCTCTAGATCGGCCTTGATCGTGTCCATCCAGCGTTGTTTAGGTCTACCACGCGGTCTCGCTCCTCCGACAGTCACCTTCATTACAGATTTGATGATTGGGGGACGAGCGGTCTGCCACCTCCAAGTGGTGTCCCCTGGATGCGCGAAGCCGTCAAACGCTGACCGTAACTGAGAGCAGACCCTCCGACGACAGGCCCACGCGACAGGCCGGCTGGAGTACTCAAATGCCGCATCAACATGATGAAGGAGTCAACCAACCCAGTTAAAAAGGACGAGGTGACTGCAGAAGCCGGTCTTCCTTGCCGCCAGCCCGTCTCGCAGAACAGGTGCCAAGCCCTAGAACTGGACAGAAAGAGACAGTCCCACAGTAGACCTTTCTGACCAACTGGAGCTAAGCCAGTTCTTGTTCCAAACTCTTTTGCCACAAGTCTTCTCCTCCCAGGGTCAAGGGGTTGTCTGAACTGGAGGTCCTGACTGGGATAAGAGTGGAGTGGGAAACCTTGCAGGATAGAGCACCTGCATGTGGACAATGCAATATATGTGTCTGCATTTGTATTTGAATGGGAATCTCCAGGGAATACTAGGACTTTGGGCTGAGTTGTGGAGTTAAAAGACATCTAAAAGGAAACATTGGCCACTATCAACATGTGCTGTCACAAGAATTAATGGAAGCATGAATCCATGTAGCAATAGCATTTAGACTTATATACCACTTTACAGCCCTCTCTAAGCAGTTTACAGAGTCAGCCTATTTCCCCCAACAATTTGGCTCCTCATTTTACCCACCTCAGAAGGATGGAAGGTGAGTCAACCTTGAGCCTGGTGAGATTTGAGCTGCCAAACTGCAGTCAGCCGGCAGTAAGCAGAAGTACCAGTACTGCACTCTAACCACTGTGCCACCATCCTCTAGTCAGTAGGGTTGCTCTGCCTCCCTCCCTCTCCTTTAATTAGTGGCACTAAATTTGGGGAGCCATATATATCTCTATCTGATTCTTTTGTGAATGGAATCTGATCAAGCACAAGAATAGATTAATTAAATTGCTACCCTTCTGGCAAATAAAACTCCACAGGAGTGCAGTTTGCAATTTAACTTGCATGGTATGCCTGACAGACGTTCCAGCCAAACTATTTATGTGCTTGTCTTTAATTTCCATGTTCTGTGAAGAATATGTTACCACCTGACTTGCTCTGTGTCATATGGGACACCCTATAGATTCCACAGCAGGTAAACATTGAAAAAGCACATCTTGATGGAGAATATTAAAAAAACAATGAAACAAGTACCCAAGCCTTCGAAGTTCAGCCACGTGCATCATATGTGCAGGAACAAAACTATCCCCAGACCTGTATCTCTATTAGGAATGCTCTCCTGATTACCCGGAAGACTTTCACTCTTTTGTTTCTGCATTTTTTGCAGATGGGCCTTTCCTGATCCTATTAGGAAAATGGTATCAAATCAATCCATAACTTCAAAAAACCCCAAAACCTCCCTCGAGAATCTGTAGAGATTCTCCGTCATCCAGGTCATGGTTCTACCAAAGGGGCTTTTTCAGGAGGCAACTGGTCTTGTTTTTCTTTGAAGACATTTTGCATCTCATCCAAGAAGCTTCTTCCGCTGTGACAAGATAGTGGGGACTGGAAGGATTTATATTCCTTGCAGACAGCTGGTCATTTGCATCCTTTTAGAGAGTTGTTTAAGCACTTGGAGGTTTATCTGTGTCCTCAGGGCCACCTTCCATTCCCCACTATCCTGTCAGAGCTGAAGAAGCCTCTTGGATGAGAAGCTAAACGTCTTCAAAGAAAAACAAAGTCCAGTCACCTCCTGACTTCTTCAAGAATGGCAATAACAATAGTAAAAAGCATAAAATCTCAACTGTACATTAACTTTGGAGATGCCCTAAGAGGAGCAGCAGCAGCAGCGGCAGACCATGTATTTAGGCTATAGGCACTTACAACCATTCATTTAACAACCATTCAAAGTTACAACAGCACGGGAAAAAGTGACTTGGGACCATTGCAGTGTTGCAGTTTCATGTGAACAAAATGTGGGCACTTGGCAATTGGCAGGTACCGTCTTGACAATGGTTGCAGTGTTACAAGGTCACATGATCTTCATTTGTGACCTTCCCAGGAGGCTTCCAGGTAAAATCAGTGGGGGAAATTGGACTCACTTAATGAATGTCTACTTTATTTAATAACAGCAGCAGAAAGGTCATAAGATCAGGTGCTTACTTAATGACTGCATTGCTTAGTGATGGAAGTTCTAGTCCCAATTAGGATCACAAGTTGAGGACTACCTGGATTTTTTTGCCTTGCCAGTGCACTCTTTTCATAATGGCTCAAGACAGGCTCAACGTTCACTATCCCAAGTGAAAGAGGTGAGGGAACAATAAGGAGTTAGTTTACCAAGCCAAGATATTGTGTTGCTCGAGGGGACATTTGAAAGCAATTTTATTTATTTATATCCCACCTTTATTAAATATTTTAATTTGGAATGCTAGAGTGAGGCCCGTCTTCCTCTCACCCCCTTCCTCCAACTCTCAGAATTGCATTTTTTATGAATATTTTCCTGGGATTAAGTTCCACTCAAGTCAGGGATACATCTGAGTATATCTAAATAAAATTGCTTCGTCCTCGCTCATTTTTGCTTCTAGGCTGATACAACTATTTTGCCACCTCAAGAAGTAAGAAAATCCTCAGCTTTAAATAAAAACCATTTCTCCTTCTGTTTGAGTGTCAGATACATCCACGTAGTTTTCATGGCAACGGTACAGAAATGGCTTGCCACTGTCTTCTGAAATGTCTTTTTTCTATTTTTATTGCTCAGTCAAGCAAATAACTTTGGTGTGACATCCCTCCTCCAATTCTGCTTGGTGTTCAGTCTAGAAAAGATCAGCCAGGTGTTGCCATGTCTCCCCACCCCCCCAAAAAAAGGTGAAGATGGATAAGAAAAAAAAAGATAGAAGGGGAAGTAAAGAAGACACATGGCGAGGGCAGGATGAAAAAAATGAGGAAGAACCAAAGAAATGTACACAAATAACAAAGGAAAGAGGGAAATTGTAAATTGCCCAATGGAAAAAACAGGCAGAGCCAAAAATGGGAAGGAAAGAAAGGACAGTAAACAATGATTTCTGTGCTTTACCATACCTTTTACTCTCTGGTGAATCATTATCTGTCTCTTTCAAATGTCTATGAAAAAAGGTTAAAGTTGCATATACATAGCTTGGAAAAGATTAAGAGAAGACTTGACAGCTGGTTTCAAATATGCAGAAGGATATTAGCAGAAAAAGGAGTAGATTTCCAAAGGGCTGGATTATAGTAAATGCACTGAGACTGCAAAGCTGCTGCTTTTGGCAAATTTAGGAGAAACTTGCTAACGATAAAAATAGCATAAGCGTGGGATCCCAGAAGGTAATGAGTTTTCCTTTGGTGGAATTCTTGAGATAGGCTTGCATCTTTCATTGCAGAACTTGTATTGAGAGAATGTTAACTAGATGAATATAAATTCCTTTTGGTAGATAGGCAGGCAGGATGGCACATGATAAATTGATGATTTTGGCTCATGAAGAGTACTAGAGAGTAAGTTTGACCTGTGTTCATGTTTTCGTATTATGCTCATCAATACATATGCATACAAATCTACAGGGAGCAGAGCTGATGTCTGAGACTGTGGTCTTTTGGGAGAAAAGGGGGTCTTGTCTTGGGACAGGTCTTGTCTTGAATAAATTTGATCTAAGTTCAAGAATGAGTTTAATTCATACTAAGAACAAATGGGTAGATTTCTGCAGATCATTTTTTTTAAAGGAACAAAAGCTGGCTATGTTGTTTATCTGGTCCCTTGGTTACACTGTACCACACTCCCATGTTTGCTGCTCTCACAAAGCAGATACTTTGATTACAAAGTTTATAGTGTCCCGGGACTTCAAGCACTCCATCACAAATTGACTTTTCTCTGTGTAAATATTGTGTGACATCATGCTTGCTCAATAGTTTAGGAAGGTAGATGAACTTACTTTTATCTTTCTGTTATTGGAATTGACAACTGCCTAACAACTTGGCAAATGTTTGTCTCTCTGGTAATTTTTCTTTTCCAAATCATCAATTTTAGAATTATTTTTTTCAGTTTTGAAAAAAGAGATCGCTATATTATTGTGAATATTGTAGGTTTCATATTCTGTTTTGTTAGAAAATTAACCTATGAGGTAATGCATACAACTCTGTTTTACACTATCATTATAAGTTATATCCAATTGCTCTTTTGGGGAGTAAACTTTAGAGTTGTTAGAAAGCTTTATAAAGAGCTATTCAACACTAGGAAATGTCAGGAAGAGACAAAGGCAGTTTGGTATTTCAAATTATGCCCCATAAATCTGGAAAGTAAATGTTCTTCAGAAATTATTTTGAAAGCCTAAAATGAGTTTTGAGACAGTATGGCTTGTACCTACACTGCCATTTATAATAGTTAGTGTACTCTCCTCTTCTAATTGGTTTCCCTTAGGTATTCAAAATGTCTTCTTTTAGCAGATTTGTCTCCAGAAATTAAAAGAAAAGAGAACAGTAAGTAATCACCTTCTTTGTGTAAGAATCTGGAGCAAGAGTGGGGATAGAAGAGCAATCCTTCATCTGCACCACATTTGACCTTCCTGTTTAAAAAGCCTTGAAATTTTGAAGGAAAGGAAATGGATCAGAGAACACTGCAAGATTTGCCGCTTTTTTAAAAAAAAACCCTGCTTAAGAATTGCAGTCTTTGACAGTTATAAAGGCTCTGAACTCCCTTTAAGATGGGGAAAATATGCACATTGATAACAAGCTATAAATATATGAGATTTTAGATCCGGCCAACATTAGCATGGAGATAGAGAGTGGAGTTTGTAGAACATTTCTGGGCTTACCATCTCCCTGCACTGCCTAAAATGCAGTGCCATATAAGGTTTTTTTAAAATTGTTATGAGAAATTTAATTGCAGCGGCATGTAAGTTACGGAATCAACCATTTTTTTTTTGTCTCAGATGTCCAGACATAAGCAGGACCTAGTAAAATGAATTTTCATCTCACTAAGATGAGGTAATATTGCTGTAAGTCACTATAAAACATACATATCCATGGCAAGGAGGTATCTCCTCTGAGATGCCACAGTAGCTTTGAGTAAAGCGGTTCATGTCACCTTACAGCCACAGTTGAGTTTGCAGTCAGAATCCAATAATGGATTACCTCCAAAACACACCAGTCCTCTAGCATGCTATAACGTCTTTTCACATGCAACCACTGTGTCAGATGCAGTGCTACAAGGCTTGGAAGCTCGTCTCCTTCTCCAAAAGAAATGCAGTGGGGACCAGCTTTGGAACTGCAAAATTCATTGATGGAAACTCCTTGTCTTGTTCTGCCTTCTAACTTTTGGCATTTCCCCACTCCTGTAGTCAGCATGCTATGGCATCTTGCTATCATCCTTCCTCTTGATGGTTCTTCCAGCCCAACTCTCGCTCCCTGAAGAAATCAAACTGACAAAAGAAGAATGAGAGCAGCGGTGTAGTGATATGCGATTGTCATTTTGGGGTGCTTTTGGAGTGGTATGTGCTTGGAAGTGCTGGCTAGCTCAATAGGAAAATGAAGGGCAACTGGATGATATATTGATATAAAACTGGAAGTTTGAGAAGGAAAGCTGGTAGCTTGATAGAATGGCACCATTCAATAAGTGACTCCAATATCTTCAAGATTGGAAATATCCCCTTAGAAGAGGGCCAAGCATGACATAAGGCCTGCTATTTATTTATTATGCTGATTGTTTTGACCATGTGCCAGTAGGTCTCATGAGATTTGCTTGGTTTGACCTATTGTTTGGATACTTTCCATGCAATTTCTGTCCTGACTAAAGCAAGGTCTTCGTTCAAGTTGGCCCCAGTCTATAATAATAGAGAAGTATGAGATTAATTGGCCTAAGTAAATATAAGAGTGAAACTATTTTCCTACTGCACTTTCTTTTACCAGCTTGATAGCTTATAGTGCATGGATGTCAAACTCAATCATATCACATGATGTATTGTGATTTTTGTTTTGCCAAGGTGGGCATGGCCTGCATGTGACGCATCCTGCCAGTGGGCAGCCAGTTTGACAGGCCTGGCTTATAGTGAAATCAATTCTATACTTTAGACAATAATTTTAATATTTAGGCCCGCTTATCCATTTAAAACCACCATTTTAAAAGGCTGTCTGGGAAATTAGTACATGTAGTTCTTGCTTAACGCTGGTCTCATTTAGTGGTAATTTGAAATCAGGATTTTTTTTCTCCTCCAAAAATTTTGTACAATAAAACTAGCAATGAGATCATCTCTCTCATTTGACTGTTCCACATTCAATGCCTTCATGTTTTCTGTCACATTAATTTCAATAAATACAGGTTTCTGAAGAATTAAAACTTAATTTAGATTTCTCTTGGCTTCTGATATTCACGTCTTTTTTCTTTTTCATATAAAAGGAAAGATGACATAGCTGGTACTTGAGGGGCAATGCTATTAATACTTAATGAGGAATCTTTACTGCAGTGCTGTTTTAGTTTTCAGGAACTTTTAATGTTCTTACATGAGATGAAATAGGTAAGATTTGAAAGCAGGTGTAAAAGATAGGATGATGACAATTTCAATGCACCATTTCCATGTGAGCTCTTTTGGGCCATACCTGCATATAATCCATACCTGCATATCTTTGAAAATTTAACTAGACCTTACTTAACATTAAATGCACTGCATTAAAAGATTTCAGTATAACGTATCCGTTTACATGTATGGAAAGCAGTGTTACAGATTATTACATTAGTCAGTTTGCTGCAAAATTCCCAAAAGGTGTTATCTGAAGCATCACGCTATAGTTCCATAGTTCCATCTTCCATTCTTTTGGTATCCAGGTCCTGTTTTTTTAAACAAAACTTCTGGAATCACTTAAAACCAAAACTAGCTTCTAGCTGCTGCCACATTGTAGTTTCTTCACAAACTGTCAGGAAGGGCAGGAGATCCTTTTGTGCTGGACATTTACAGCTTTTATTCTGGAGAGCTTCTTCAGTCTATATCAGTATTTTTCACATTTAGCAATTTTAAGTTGCATGGATTTCAACTATGAGAGTTTCCTGGCCAATATGCTACCTGGGGAATTCTGGAGTTGAACTTCACACAACTTGAACATGGCAGGTTTGAAAAATACCTGAGAAGCTAAGGTGAAACAGACGTGACTTCCTTTCTCTAAGCCTCTCCCTTTGGTATCATCTGGCTTGAAAAAGGTTTTGGGGCATAAAGGACACTCATTGGATCAGAACCTGCTTCTTGTTGTGAAGCTAATAGGTAATCTTTCATTAATCCAAAACACCCCAAGTGCCATTTTAATTTTGGAATGCCATTAATTCTAATTAGGGGAGTAGGGTTGGTTTTTTTAGGAGGGGGCAATTTAACATTCTGTGCATGCTCCCAACCACCCTTTGCTATGAGGAGAAAGGAAGACGTTTTGAATTCCAAACCTAGTATATTATTACCTTCGTGGGGATGATGGACAGAGGCCAGGTTGCAGTCAAAACGAAAGGCATGAACTGTGAATGCTGTGCCACAAAAACGACACCAAAAAAACAACAACCCACCACCAAACCAATCTCCACCCCAGCCAGAAGGCATAAAGGGGAATGAATATTTTTTTTGTGTAGACTAGAGATACTGTGGTCCTATTGATTTGGATATGCAAGGCAGGTGGTTTCCGCTGCTTCTTCATAAGCGTTTATCTGCAATAACAAAGGTAATCAATATTGGCTTTCCGATCAGGATAGAAATTTGGTGGCGTCACATCAGCTAAGGACAGCGAAGCATTTCGCTTCATGGGGATGCCGCACATGCACCTCAGCTGTTGTCCTGAGGAACCCAAGCCGGCTCCCCCCCCCTTTCATGACAAAAGACAAAAAAAAGAAAGAAAGCAAAAATCGGTTAGCTCATTCAAGAGATACCGCCGGGAGTTTTAAGCCCCCCCCCCTTTTTTTTTTTCAATCGCTGTTGAAAGCTTTTATACTAGGGCTCTCCAACCTTGGCAACTTTAAGCCTGGCGGACTTCAACTCCCAGAATTCCTCAGCCAGCAAACTGGCTGGGGAATTCTGGGAGTTGAAGTCCGCCAGGCTCAAAGTTGCCAAGGTTGGGGACCACTGCTTTATATGGTCAGCGTGCCATCCCGCAAAGCATCCCCGGCCGGCCCGCCTCTTGGAAGTCTAATCGCGTTGTTTTCCCTCCCCCGCTTTTGCTATCAGCCGATCCGAGGCGGAGGGGTGGCTGAGAGAGAGAGCGAGAGCGGGCGGGCACGCAGGGAGTCACCCGCTTATTTTGGGTGGCCTGAGGGCGGCTTATATCTCGAGGAAGGCACGCACCCATTGACGTCCGCGCCTATCGTCGCGCGTGCCATTCCTGGAGCTCAGTCAACAAGTCTGAGTGGGGGAAGGCACGAAGACCGGGGGGGGGGGGAGTAAGGCGAATCGCCCCCCGGCCGCCCCCAACTTGCCAGCCTTTCCCCGCCTGAGCTCAGGGGGGCTTATATAGCGAGCCCTGAGGAGACAGTTTCCCCCGGACTTGTCCCCTCTCTCTTTCCCGCTGTTGCTCGCCCGCCTCTAGGTGGGGGGGAAATCCTTCTCCCAGCGAAGGCTTGTGGGTAACGAGGAGGAAGCCATCGCTGTAGTACCGTAGTAATCGTGTAGCAACCGGCGCCAAATAAGCTTGTAATTGCAAAGACAGGCGGTGGGGGAGAAGGAGGAGGAGGAGGAGGCAACAGCAGCTTCAATCCCTCGTTCGGCCGACGAAGCGGCAACTGGCAGAGGTCAGCGCGGGGCAGCCCGCTCCCTTGAGAGAAACGCCTCCAGAGAGAGGGAGATATACACACACATATACACACACAGAGAGAGAGACCCAGCGAGGCGGGCCCAGCCGCCCTCCCTCCCATCCCTCCAGCCACAGAGGAAGAGGAGGAGGAGGGAGGAAGTCGGGCGCCGCCGCCGCCGCTGCTACTTTCCCTCCCTTGTCTTCACCCCGGCGGGTAGCGAATAACCGACCTGGTGGTGCAAAATGGCCGAGGCAGCGTGGGGGGGCCGGTCGTAACTTGCCTTCCTTTCCCGCCTGCCTCGTCGCTGCAGAAGAAGAGCCCGAGGAGAAAACAGGAAGGCCGCGGCGGGGCTTCCCTTTCCCCTTCTCCTTCCAGGCGCCCACCTTCTCCCTTTCTGGGTTGTTCATGCCTGGGAAGCGGGCGGGTGGAGCAGCGGCATCAGTGCCCGCCCCAATCGGGAGGCGAGGAGGTGGTGGAGGAGGTCGTCCGCTTGCCCATCTCTGGCTGCTCCTCCGGAGAGAGGCCTGGCTGGGTGAGGTCGGGACAGAGCCCCGTTTTTCTCCGCCCGGCGGATCCTTTGCTTCCTTCTTCACCCCAAACTCGGCAGGCCCCGAAGCGGAGAGCAATCGGCGGGGCTGGAGACGGCAGAGAGTCTCCGCCCGTTCCTACCGCCTCCTCCTCCTCCTCCGTTTCCAATCAAGCGACGGTCTCCGGCTCTGCTTTGGCGCCCGACAACCCAGAGGGACAAAAAGGCGGTGAGACACCCGCCGCGGACGTGAAAATGAACCACCAGCAACCGCGACAGGCAACGAAAATGTCTGCCTCCCCGCCGCCGGTATCCGGGGAAGGGCATTTGGCGAGCCGGCAGAGGAAGTTGGAGTCCATGATCCGGGACCCCAGATCTCCGGTCAATGTGGAAAGTTTGTTGGTGAGTTCAGCTGATGGCGGCGGGATGTGTGTGTGTGTGTGTGTGTGTGTGTGTGTGTGTGTGTGATTAGGGAAGGGTGCAGGAGGAAAAAAAAGATCTGAGGTTGAGGGCAAGCGAGGATGCGGGCAGAGCTGTATTTGAAAGCTACATTATACTGAGAAGGATCCACACCTCCCGCGTTTTCCCGTGGTTGGGGCAAAGAGGAGAGAATGGCTCGGGACTTGGGTGGGAAGGACCGGAGCCTGCTCCCACTTTTGCTTTGGAAGAAGCGCTGGGCGGGGAGAGGAAGATGTACTGTACACCAGTCCAGTTTCTCAATATGGAGAGTTTTTGACTACTTCTGACTGGAGGGCCGGAGAGACTTTTAACTGTTTCGCGGACGTTTGTGTCTAAAATACAATGCCCGTCCTGTGCTCTCCCTGCGCTCGGAAACGCTCCACGCTGAAGGAATTTTTATTTGAGGGCTTGGATTGAGTGGACGAGGCAACGATGAAGAACACTCTTTTGTTTTTCCCCTTTTTTCTTTTTCTCACGGAAGTGTGTTGACATGATGATGAAAAGGGGAAGGGGTGGTCCTATTGAAGGATTCTGCCCCTTCCCTCCCCATCCCCGAAATAAAGTCCCAGTGAGAGTAGAGATAAGATTTCTGGAACCAACAACGTTGTGTGTGGTGAAAAATAATGATTTGCACGGTGTGGAGGGGTGTCCCCTTGCCTCTTCCCAGAATGTTGTGATGTGGTAGTAGAAACCCAGCAGTCTTTTTAAGAGTTCTTACAATTTACTTTTGATGGGCGAAGTTTTTGTTCAATTATTTAGACGCTGTCCAAGTTTAAGCTGCTTGTATCTGGAGGTCCAGTCTTTGCCACTAACTTTTCAGTACAGCCTCTTGTTTTTCTTTTTCAGGGACGCTGTTTTCAACAGAAACTTGATTTCTGTTAATGGGAAACTAATATTGACTTGTTGCATGGTCTATGATGGCGCTTTAAAAAGTATGGTGATACTTCATGAAACAGTGTATCTTGGGAAGGTAGATTCAGTAGGAATGATTAACTTTACTAGCTGCACACACAAGAAATGAAGAGAAACTTTCATGACAGATGTTTGTTTACAAAGAACACTTCATTTCTGCTAGTAACCTTATTAAGAAATGTCATTTGAAATTCTTCCAGTTCTGAATATGAAGTAGTAAGCTGTAGAGTCAGTATGCTATCTATATTTTGAGATAGCAGTGACCTCACACCAAGGTTGCAGAAAAATAATTGTGTTTCTCCCCCCCCCCCCAAGTGTTTTATCCTGCAGGCATTTTTGGGAGGAGGGGGAAGCAGCTCAAGCCATCTGCAAAAATGACTCAGTCTATTTGGCCAAAATACAGGAACTGACTAAACAATATGGGTATCTCTGTGCTACAGCAATATATGCTTACTACAGACTCTTCGGGATAGTATTTACCAATCTGGTTCTTTTCTGTAGTGTTAGTACTAAAAGATTTGGAATTCTCTGTCTCATTTTAAGAATAGTCCTACTGGATTAGGGTCTTTATTGATTTAGCATATTACATCTACAGAGGTCATGCAATCACTGATACAAATGAAGTTTAAATAAAATGTATGATACGTGGACAATACAATATGGGGATAAAAATAGATGATAAAACCATAATAAAATAAGCATAATATGGGGCTATAGAATTGAAGCGGGATAGATGTTACAATTCAGTATCTAAGGATCTAACTGTTTCTGGTGTGTCTGTGATGAGATCATTCCAGGTGCATTGAAATTTCCTGAGGACATTCTTGAGCTAGAGTTGGTTCCAGAGCATCACAGTCACAGTGTGGGCTCTTAGTCATTCCCCACTTAAAGAGTTTTGTCTCAGTTCTGCCATGGCCTGTCAGTGGTCTCCTTATTTTTCAGGACAGCTGTATTCCTGGAAGTAGTTGGATCTGCATGGTTTGTTTGGTTATGGTTATACTATGATTGTGGGTCAGGGTAAGACTGGGTAGTCCTGTATTTTCTTTTCCACAATGGCCACTCAGATGCCTTTGGAGTGCTTAGAAGCGGGAGAATGGAGACTTTTTTCCTCCTCTTGTTTTCTTGCATCTGACATTTATAGGCATATTTTCCCAACATACAGTTGAAATGGGGTCTTTAAGATCTAAGGCTTGATTGATTTGTCCTGTATGAATTTACCCAACCTCCTCTTAAAATCATCTAAACTTACTGCCCTCACCCTGTCTTGGGGTACTGATTTACACAGGTTAATTATATGCTGTATAAAAAAAACATTTTCTTGCCTGTTTTAATATCCTTTCATTCAGCTTTACTGGATAACACCTGGTCCTAGAATTTTAAGAGAGGAGAAAATTCTTCCGCTTTATGCATGCCAAATTTCACAGTACATACTTTGATTACTACCCCTGCTCGGTTGCTCTTTTTCCAAGCTAAACAGCTATAGATACTATGTGTTTATTTCAAAAGGAAGCTGTTATAAAACCCTCTATTCATTTTGTGTTTTTAAAAACTCAGTTACTTATTTTTTTCAAGGTAAGCAAGCAGAACCAGGTAGGAATACTAGATGCGGGTATAACATACATTTGTATAAAGATATTGCAGCATTGGCAATTTTATTTTCAGTTGATTTGCTAATGATCCCTGGCATGGATTTTGCCTTTTTCACAGCTAACATGAAATGAGTCAACACTTCATTGAATTATCGTCTGTGACCTTAGCATCCTTTTCCTGGATAATTACAGACAGTTCAAACCACATAAGTGAATATATGGAGTTAAGAGTTTTAGACACTAGAATGCATCACATTAACTTAATTTAATTGAATTGCATTTACTGTTTGGTTCACCATTCTGCCAGTTGAAAGAGCTCTTTCTGGAAAAATCACTTTTGGATTTTACTGCCTACCTGGAAATTTGACAGCTAATTTACTTTTATGTCAAGATTACTTGTGAATAATATGAAATTATAAAGCAAGTGTCTTCAAACTTGGAAAGTTTAAGACTTGTGGACTTCAACTCCCAGAATTCCTCCTCCAGTCATGTTACCTCAGGAATTCTGGGAGTTCAAGTCCACAAGTCTTAAAGCTGTCAAGTTTGAAGACCCCTGTTATAAAGCATCATTAGAGACAAGGTACTTGAATGACTCCTTATTTTGCTTCATTGAAAAAAAATATGCATTTATACTCATAATTTCTATTTTTAATCAATTATTTTGTATATTTACTTACAGGATATATTAGCAATTATATCTGCACAGTATATTCTTCCATAGATGTATTTTGTGTTTTGTTGATCATTTCTGTCTATTTGAATGAAACAGATCTTAAATGGACTGATCTTTCTATAATTTCCCAAATCTCCCTTAGATCTTTTTAAAAGTTGTGTGTCATATTGGATACAATTTTGCATTAAGTCTAATTGAGAGGCAACTTGCATATTTTTGCCAGTATGTCAGCAATTTCACCTTTGAGTTTTTAAAAACTCCCAGATGGATGCGATCATGACCTGGTGATTTGTTATTGTGTCATCTCTCAGGATATTGTTGATTGTTACTCAGTTTTCTCAGTTGATACAAAGTTCTCTCTGAGAAAGTTAATACAAACTGACTTGGATATCTTTCTATTATAGAACAGAGACATAGAATTCATCCAGTTTTTTGTTACCTCCATATCTTCCTTGAGCATTGTTTCTATTTAATTTTTCAATTCTGTTTCAATTTAGAATTTTATCATTTCTTTTTAATCTATTTTGGAGATATACTCCTCTAATAGCAATAGTGATGCTCGTCTTCCCTTATTATCATGTGTGTCCCCCCCCAAATTGGGTCTCTTTTTTCTTTATTATGATTGGCTTTCCATTACTTGAAGGACATCATCTTGAATTACACAATTTCCCAGACAGTGAAGAGAACCATGCTGGCTTCTAGATTTGATTTACCCTTTCTTAGCCAGTTATCATCTTGGTTGGGAAATCTAATTAAGTAGATTGTAGGACTGTAACTTTGTTACTTGTATCCGCATGATTTATATTGACTGTTTCCTAGTATGATTTGATTGTTGATTGTACCCTATAACTATCATTAAGTGTTGTACGTTATGATTCTTGATTCTTAACGAATGTATCTTTTCTTTATCTATTCTATTCTATTCTGTTCTATTTATTCTAGTCCTAGAAGACATCAGACTGGAGAATTTTGCTAGGGATAATTGTTAGAAATAGTTCAAAACATTTCAGTGCTTGTACCCAAAAGAAAATAACTCTGTTACCAGCACTATTACATTTTGCCCTTTGAAGGAAAGAGTATCTAGAATAAATACAGTAGATAACAAAAAAAAATCAGGCAAATACTTAATTCTGATCTGATGTTTCTTTTCAGTTGTTCTGTAGTAAAAATTGTAGCTTTGAATGACCTCATTAACATAGCAAGTCTTTTCTGTTTTTTAAAGCAGTTTGATTTTATTCAGGCCTCTGCATAAGTCTCTAAAAAGTTGTAGCTGCTATAAGAGAAGCATTAATGAGTTTGATCTTTAAAGCAGAGGTATTGTTTTTGGACTGATTTGAGATTATAAAAAAAGCTTTTTAAATGATTAGCAGAAATGCCATGTTCGCACAAGTCTGAAGTACTTATTTTGAACCATTTTTGAATTGTGCACAATTGTGCTATAATTTATATTAGTACTGTACAATTGATTTAAAGTCATTTTACCAAGAAAAGCTGATAATGTGTCAGATTTTTTTTTTTGCTTTTGTGAAAAATATATTTTGTTTGCTGTTTACTACATGGTTTTATAGCAGATGGCATGATTGCACAACTCTTGTTTAAGAGAGGCACAGTTGCGGATAGATTAATTTTTTAGTGACTGAGTTCTTTTTCAGTTCTTATTCAGTTTTTCTGTAAACTTTAGTTAAGTGGAGTTATCTAATACGCTGTTTCCCCCAAAATAAGCCCTACCATGTTTTCTGCATGTGCCCAAATAAACCCTGCCCCCCAAAATAAGACCTATTTAAGTGCCCGTGTAGCCGCCCATCTACCTATTCCATCTGGTTGCTCGTGCTACCGACACAAGGTCAGGCAAGGGGGGGGCTGCCCCACACACACACCAGCTTGCCTCAGGGCCTCCAGGCCATCCATGCCCTGACAACTGCCTCGCAGTGACAGCACCAGCAGCCATGTGTAGCGGGAACCCATGTGGCAGCTGGCCCACTTCTTCAGCACCGGAGCAGGAGACTGAGCGACGCACTAGTGCTGCAGCCATGAGGTGGGGGCAGCTGCCTCATGCACACACACTGGCTTACCTCAGGGCCCCTTCAGCCAGGCCTTCTATGCCCCAATAGCTGCCTCACCTCGTGGCCACGGCACCAACACATCACTCAACCTCCTCTTCCAGTGACACGCCAGTGTCGGAAGAAGTGGGCCATCGCCATGAGGCAAGGCAAGTGTTGGGACGTGGATGGCCTGGCTGTGGGGGCCCTAAGTTAAGCTGGTGCAGGGTGCATGGAGAGTCCCCATAGTCTATATAAAGTAAATGGATTAAGTATGGATATTTTGATTCAATTAAATGTATCTTTTTAATCAGACTCCAGGAAGTAAACAGCCTTCATTGCTGTTACTTGACAATTCAGTGTGTGAAGGATTTGTAAAAGTTGATGGATTTCAAATTTCATTGAGATTAGCAGTTTTTACAAAAAAGCAGGTAGTGATAACAGTCAGGATTAATAAATAGCTTGGCATGTTTAGTAATTGTAAATTATATACAATTTAGTTCTTGTTAACATTAAAACAGCAAACAGGATTTTGTTTAAAGAGAAACAGGGTTTTTCCTATATATGTATTTATCCACATTTGTTGAGGAATTAATAAGCTCTGTCTATATCAGTTTCCATAATGGGAAGAATTTTACCAATGTCTCCATGTTTTAACAACAACTAGTTAATCAATTGGTTCAAATCAAAAGTTGAAAGAATATTTTTCTGCTGAACATCATTAGAGTGCTTGAAATAATAATATTCAGCATTTAGTTCTGCTTGCGCTTTCAAGAATGAATGTTAACTCAATGGAATAAATTAGTGGTAATTATTTTGTGAATTTTTAATGATTTAAGATTTAAAACTTCACAATAATTATTGGAGTGTTTCAGGGACTGTACACTTTTTTCTTATATGTATGTGACTTGCCTTTTCCTTTATCATTATTGGTATTATGTATGGTTATTAGTCAGAGTGGTTATGCTCAAATCTAACACTTTAAAACTCTGTGGATTGTTCCAGCTTAGTGGTTGCCTTTATTCTGTCTTCTGTTAAAGTTAAAGCAAAGACACCTCTGGCAGAGCAGGATGGAATTATAATTCTATCAGCATCCGCAACTGTGCCTCTCTTAAACAATATTGTATTTGTCAAGGTGCTGATCTAACCAGTAGGCTTATATCTTGCCTTTTCTCCAGAGGTTTAAAGTAAAGCACTTAGGATTTCTTGTTCCACTTCTATCCCCACGACAACCACAACCTTGCACAACAGTGGGCCTGACAAATCCTGATGGACCATAACATTTATACATAATACTTATTTCTAGTTAGCATGTAAATGGCAATTTATGAGTTGCCTTATTCTGTGTATAACCTTACTATTTTTTTATTAGAACAGTGTTCTACTCAATGTGTTAAGCTACATTTGCATTATAAGCTGTTTCATTTCACTGTGACCTACTCAGTCCAGTTTTCTAGATTTACATGATATGTTGAGCCATAAACTCATCACACTGGCTGATTTGTTAGGCTAAAGTGTGTGTTGTGCAACCACAGCCATATTTAAAGATTTTGTTGTCAGTAACAGGATAGCAACAAAAGAGGGGGAGAAAATTCCTCCATTTGTTTTTTTAGAAGTGTTCATTTCATGCTTAGCCATGATGTAATAATCTTTATTTTGGGTTAGAATGAAACACCAATACAGCCAATATGGTTTGTAAAGATGACTTTCATCCCTCTTTATTAATCTAGAATGAGGGATGGAATGCTACAACATTCACTCCTGGGTGAAATGCTTCTTTAACATTTTCATTAACGATATACATGAAAGTGTAGAAATGTTGCTTTTCATATTTGCAAATAATGCAAAACTGGGGTGGCTAATGATTGAAAATAGTTATAAGATGTTAAGGAAGCTGACTATTTAAAAGTCAATAGAAATGTATAGGAAAATCTCACATGCTAGTATAGAATATGGGCTGGTTGAGATTGTGAAAATGATTTTGTAACAATAGCCATTGCAAACTGAATATGAGTCAGAAGTTTGATATGGCAACTAAAATGTTAAATATCTTTTTAGAAGGCATTCTTTCTATGCCTTCTATTCAATATTTTTCTAACCTTTGTAGTGATGCATAGATAGGAAAAAAATAAGACTTTACATTTTCTCAAATTAGGCATTAGTGCTGGACTGCTGTTGTCCTAGTGCAAAATTGAAATCGTGGTCTTGATTTACTTCATGAAATAGCAATAGATTTAAAGTTGCTTCAGGATAAATATTTGTTTTAGTAAGGCTTGAAAAAAGGGTGTTTTCTTCCTGGATTTGAGTTAGTAAACAGTGCATGAAATCTTTAGTCAAATATATTATGCAATGAACCTTCAGAATCCAGAAGTCTGATTTTCATAACATTAAGAGCAGTAGCTCTGCTTTGAAGTGCACAGTGATTAGTGTCACAGTGTCACAAACAATAAAAGGACAAGAGCAGCCCTGCTTTCTATTAAAATTAGTGTTTGATTTGCATGAATGGAACTACTCTAAGCTGAACACAGTAGAGTTACTATTTTGGCTTTGACTTCGAAAGCAAGCCTTTATTTAACATCTTGCCTGCGAGCCATAGTTGATAAGGAGTCTCCATGTGAACAGGTAAGCAAACTGAAGGCAAACACCTCATCTCTAATCAGATGTTCTGCTTGGTCAGTTGCTAGTTAGGAAATTGGAGAATCTGATCTGTTCATTCTTTCTTTACCCCGTTAGGTTAAAAAAAAATAATCAGACAGCTAGTTACTTGTTCAAATGAAACATAGCGTTGACTGCAATCCTGTATTCAGTTAACCAAGAGAGGTTGAGGTGTTTCTAAGGAAAACTTAACTGAGAGAGGTGGAAGTGTTTCTAAGGGGATATATAAAGATCTGTGTTTATGTAAAGTTCCATGTATATCCTGTTGAGAATTTTGGAAAGCTCCAAATTAACAAATCAGTGCAGATTTCAAAGAAACAGTGGCTTTCTACTATATTTTTAAAAAATTCCTTGGAAATATGGATATATTTAAAGTCAACGTTTTATGTTTGAGATAATGAAAGGTAGCTTGCCTTGGGAATAAGAATCCCATCTTTTTCTCCATTAGGGCTTTGGATCACTGACAGAAGAGAAATAAACGTATTAATCTTGGAACCTCAGACAAAGAACCTGCCAAGTGCACAAAGTATTAAGTAGTGATAGAATGTGATAGATTTCATATTCCCAGTGCACTACAATTACATCTATTAGTAATTCATAGTGTTTACAAATGTCAAAGGGAACAACAACTACAGTCTGATATTTGCTAAATCTTCACCAGAGGGCAAATCTGAATGAAAGCCCTATCTTTTAATCTCGTCCTATAGTCACCAATGCATAAAAGCATGTACAATAAGATACAATTGCCTGATGTGCTTATCACATTATTTCCTAATATGGCATTCAGTTTTGGCTTAGTTTATGATCTGAATTTAGTCACTGTACTTAGTAAATCATAGTTTATGGTGTATATAAAGTAGAGCTAATAGTGCCTTATTTATTATACAGTGGTTAATGCTTTTAAAGCTATAGGGATTAGCTTTTAATTGTACTTGATGAATACTGTTCCCATGATGATGAAGGTAAATTTTACTTCAAGCTAAGCCTGGTTCCTGATTGTTTGTTGAATTGTTCCGTGTAGGTTTTTTGGCAACTTTATGGATATGCTTTGACATTGGCTTTCTTCAGGCTATGTTTTGATTTCTCAGTCTAACCTAGAGCCCTGGAATTTCCCGGTAGTCTCTCATCTAGGTATTAACCAGACTAAACCTGCTTAGCATTTGAGAACAACCAAGATTAGCTTGGTATTACCACTTGCTGAGTTAATGGGAAAATCTCATTTTAATTGTGCTTGACTTCTGATGATTTCCATGTAGTTTTCTTACCACCAGTATGGGAAAGGTTTGGTAGCGCCACATTCTGGAATATTTTCTACCTTTGTCTGCAACTTTGGCATTCCTTGATATTCTCATCTCAATACTAACCAGGTCTAAATGTGTTAAGCTTTTAAGGCTATTGGAATATTGAGGGTCTGCTAAAGTGGATAAATCAGTCGTGTTACTATGGTCATATTAGAATAAAAATATAACTTGTTCTGTAATTCAGAATCAAGATGCCCTCAGAAACCTGTTGCTTCTGTTTCCTCTTGTTAAAAGTTTTTAAAGACTTAGGCTGCAATGTGCTCACCTGCTGTGGTTAAGTCACTATCCATTAATAGAGGAACATAGCAATAGGAATTAGGCAGGTGCTATGTGTTCTTTTTCTAGGTGCGGAATGTCTCATTGTCTCACGAGAAAGAGGGGTTTACAGAATAAAAGGAATAACAGCACTGGAAGGGACCTTGGAGGTCTTCTAATCCAAACCCCCTGCTCAGGCAGGAAACCCTCTACCATTTCATACAAATGGTTGTCCCAATCCCTTGTTTAAAACCTCCAGTGTTGGGGCGTTCAGAACTTCTGGAGGCAAGCCGTTCCATTGATCGATTGTTCTCACTGTCAGGAAAGTTCTTAGTTCTAGGTTGCTTATCTTCTTGTTTAGTTTCTATCTGTTGCTTCTTGTCCTGCCTTCTAGTGCTTTGGAAAATAGGTTGACCCTCTCTTCTTTGTGACAGCCCCTTAGATATTGGAACGCGGCTCCGATCTCCACTTATCACAGCCGGCCGATTTCTCTAGGGAGAGCTGTGAGGGAGGCTTGTTAGGCACTCCCTTTACTTACAGCTTCCCAGGAGCCCTAGGTAGTGTTGAATCCTCGGCACTGCAGGAGAGCGGATCCCTGCTCTCCCGGAGGCACAGCTCACCAGGTCCCCGGGAGCTGTGCAAGAAGAGAACTACTGCTGAACTAAAAAACACAGACTGCTTCCAGAGACAAAAGCTCCATTCGACAAGAAGGAGCTGAGTCGAAACGGGGGATCTGGCGAAGGGCTAGCTTTTTATATAGAGGCAGACTCAGCTCTACGACATCACAGGAAGGAGTCTAACTCATCCTGGACTCTTGGCGCAGCATGGATGAGAAATATCCAATTCCTTCAATTGTTCTTTGTATGTTTTAATTTCCAGTCCCCATTCATCTTTGTTGCTCATTATTTCTAGAATTTCAACATCTTTTTTACTGTATATTTTGATGACCAAAGCAGGATGCAATATTCCAAGTGTGGTCTTACCAAGGCATTATAAAGTAGTATTAACACTTCATGTGATTTTGATTCTATCCCTGTGTTAATGCAGCCTTGGACTGTGTTTTTTTGGGGTAAGTGGGTGGGAGACAGCTATACCACATTGCTGGCTCATATTTAAGTGATTGTCCACTAGGATTCCAAGACCCTCTCTTGCTTCCTACTATTCAGGCAGGTATCATTCTATGCTTGCATTTGTGTTTTCTTGTCTAAATGTAGAATCTTGCTTTTCTTACCATTGGATTTTCTTTTGTTAAATAGGGCCCAGTGTTCAGGTCTGTCAAGATCCTTCTGTATTTTGAGCCTATCTTCTGGAGTGTTAGCTATTCCTGCCAGCTTGATGTTGTCTGCAAATTTGATGAGTTCCCCTTCTATCTCTTTGTCTAAATCATTGATGAAGATACTGGAGAGTACTGGGCCTAAAACAGAGCCTTGAGGTACCCTGCTGCATACTTCCCTCCATGTAGATGCAATTCCATTGAGGACTACACATTGAGTGTGATTGAGCAGACAGTTACGAATCCATCTGGTGGTGATGCTGTCTAATCCACAGTTTTCTATCTTATCAACTACTAAGTTATGGTCTACTACTTTATCAAATGCCATACTGAAATCCAAGTAAATTATATCTATAGCACTCCTCTGGTTCACTAATTTTGTTACTTTGTCAAATAATGTAAGATTGAAATTATCTGTTTTTGACAAACGCATGTTGAACTTCCGGTTATGACGTTGTTTGCCTCTACATGTTTGCAGATTTGTTGATTATCTTTTCCAAAAACTTCCTAGGTATTGATGTCAGGTTGATAGGACTATATTTTCTGGATCCATTTTCCCCCTTTTTTGAAGATGGGAACTACCTCAGCCCTTTTCCTGTTGTCTGGTGGTTCCCCAGAGCTCCTGGATCTTTGAAAGATATGGATCAATGGTTCTGAGATCATGTCTGCCAGTTCCTTCAGAATTTTGGGGTATAATCCATCTGGTCCTGATGATTCAAAATTGTCTAGAGTGGATAGGCATTCTTTTACCATTTTCATGCTTATTTTGACTTGAATTCCTAAATAAAGTAAAGTGCCCTATTTTAGCTACCTGCCCCCACTGAGAGGAAAAGAGAAACTTAATGTTCTCATGGTGTATATCCTTCTCAAGGTGTTTAGCTTCATGTGTGGAGGGATTGAGCTGCCCTCATCCTCTATCTACCTGATCAGTCCATTTCGCCTGATGTTTGAAAATAAACAGTAATGTTTATATTTGCTTCTTGGTCCAAAGCTACCCAAGGGTTTGGAGGTCAACTTCAGAAGTGTATCCAGAATGCTAGCATATTTTGTTTTATTTTCAAGGAAAAAGAATGAATTAGTCCAACACTGGATTTCTCTTTCTGTTTTCCAGGTGATTTGTGTCAGATTCCCTTGACTACCAGATATCTGAGTAACCTTGCTTTATATCAGCTGATTTAAGCAAAGTGCTATTCACATTCCATAACATTCATAGGGCAGCATGGACAAGCAGTAGTGATGAGTGAAACAGTTGTTGGCTTAAGCCTCACAATGCTTTTGCCATTCTTTCCAACAAGGACACACTGCCAGAACTAAAGAGCTAGGAGTTATTACCAGAGTGAGCCTGGGCTGGGGGTGCTGCATGGGCACTCTTTATGAATTTCTGCTAAAAACAAAGATGCTGTGTGAAGCCTGCATGTTGTGCAATTAGTTGTATGCAGAAAAGTGCTGTTTCCCCAAGTGTTTCAGTTACTCCGTTCTATTCATGTATGAAACACAATTTATTTTGTATTCTCTAAGGGCACTTAAGGTTAAAAACAAACCTTACAGATGCAGCTGCTCTGGAAGTGAAATATCTAAAGGTAACAAAGTCTAAAATACCATATTGGAATAAGAGTAACCAAAATTGATTAATTGGTTTCCCTCCCTCCCTCCCTTCCTTTTTTTCATTCCCCTCATCTTTATTGGTAGAATTAGAAAGTTTTACCACTTGAACATAATGAAGATATAATCAGATGAAAGTTGGAATTCAATTACTTTGCATTGCACCAGAAGATAATTATATTGCTGATTCAAGAATATGGTTTGTTAATGACCTGTCCTAATTGACCTGCCTTCTTCAATAAAATAGAACATAAAGCAAATAATCTATTGACTGAGTCATATGGAAACAAAAGCTTATTAATAACTATTCGCATGGTAATCCAACCCTCCTCTTTTTAAAAAAAATATATGACTAGTGAGAAAACCTATTTTAATTTGCTTTCTTAGGAATGTGCTATTAGTAACTTAATCAAAAGAATTAATTTGGTATTTATTTTTAAAGGTAATCTTTGTGTAAATCCTGGTGGAATCAATCGCTGAAAGTCTATTTTAAAGCAAAAATCAACTAAGACAGTTTTAGCAGAGTGACTTACAGAGTGGTAGATGGCTGACATTTGATCCTTCCATAGTTTGTGCAGTGGGCAAATGCAAAATATTCTCAGAGTTCCTTTGTGGAATGACAGAAGTAATGACAATTAGTACTCCTATCAGCTTCATGTTGACAGTGTTCTGGGAAAACTGGTGGATTGTTAGAAATATAAGTTCTGAGTTACATCCTCAGAAATATTAGTTTTAAAATGAACAATAGTCCACAGGAGCAATGTCATTAATTTTCTAAAATTAGGACAATTTGCAAGGGCTCTGTGACAATTCACCATGGCCAAGTCTCCACAGCCAACTTACACCAAGGCCAACTTGCCGCAGGACAGCTCACCAAAGTCAACTCAGCACAAGACAGCTCGCTGTAGGACAAGAGTTGCAGTAATAGCAAAGAAATGTTGCAGTAGAATCATTAAGGAAAGGATGCAAAAGGAGGGACAGAATAAAATGTGAATGACAAAAATTAAAATATTTTTATTTATTTTAAATAATTAAATTGAAATTGCTAAATTGTCCTGTGGCAAGTTGGCTGTGGCAAGTTTCCCATTCCAACTTACAAGAGAGCCATAAAAAATGCAGATAGGAATCACCTTAATTCTGAGTTGTCCTTTCACTCGTTAAGTTGCCATTCTGTTTTCTGTGGAAAAGAGGTCTTGATACAAATGCTTCATTTATGGCTTTCTGAGATCAGTTTAAGATTAATATATGTCCCAATTGAAAACAAATATGACTTCATAGAGTAGGCACTGACACACCACAAAATTCCTCTTTTCTTCTTCTTTTCAAAGAAAGTTGATTTTCCTTGGAAATGTTCTATATTTTAGTTTGGCCACTTTGGTTGTGCTGGTTCTTGATTGAACCACCAAATCTATTATTTCAATTTGTTATTTGAAATATTTACTGTCCAGAGGGTAGGTTAATTGAGGCCTCAGCTTTCTTGTACATACAAGTGGACCTGGCTGTCCAGTGGTACTTTTTGTGTTCAATGTAGTGAGGTAAACCAGATGATTGTGAAATACATCTAGCAATGATTTCCATGGTTGGCTGTTTTAAAAAATGGTATTATGATTGCAGAAATCACGTAGAAATTATCTGTGATTGATTCATGTGTTTGACTTTTCACTACCAAATATTTTTTTAATGTGCAGAAAACCTCTTCTGTGACACAGCCCTTGAACTTTAAGTAAATAATTAATACTCCTTTTAACTTAAATACAGGGCATTGATTCCTTACCATGATATATTATGCTTATTTCATTCTGAGTTGGATAAGAAGAATATTGACTTTAAATTTATGTGTAAACCATTGGACTACTTCCAGTTGTGATGTGAGAAAGTCTGAGAGAACCAGAAAGCCTTATTTGTTCATTCTGCTTCAGGATGTGACTTTTTTTAGTTTTCTCCCTTCTGCTTGTTCCTGAGTCTTATGGCAGGAAAACACAAAAATAAACCACTTGTAGTTTGCTTTCCTCTTGAAAACAACTCTCCCAGAACTTAAGTCAACCAAATACTGGTAGTTGATTACTGAAAGTTTACAGCAGTTCAAACAAAGGTGATATCAGTTTGGTGATTTTTAAAATATGCAATTAATTAGCATGCGGTATTAAAGTACTTAAAAACATTTTAAAATTTAGATTTGAAGCTCAAGAAAGTAGATTTTCAGTTAAATGTATTTGTCCCATTTGCCCCCCCCCCACCCTTCAACCATAATACCTGATAAACAGCCAAATTTCAAATCTTTGGCATATAATTTAACATTACTGTAACATATTTCACATTGAAAGGTTTTCCCATAATCTGTTTATATGCATTGATATACTAGTCTGGCATATACTAAATGATCCCATGACCACGTGATATGGCTCAATTTTTATATTTCCAGTTTTTTTTTTAAAAAAATCTGATGTCCATTCTTTCAAATACATTATTTGGAAGGTCTAACACTTTAAAATACATCTTCTAATCTAAAGGGCAGTAAAATATGAAATTGTGATAATACTGGTACTCTCAAAATGAAACTATTAGCATTTAGTTGGGATAAAGAAACTGGAAGGGTAAAATTAAGATACAGTACTTAGGCTGTAGAATTGAAAAGTACTTTATTATTGATAATAACCAAAAAAAAATCCAGTTTGGTGCAGTTTTGCTGAGTGGATACAACAGAAAGGCAAACCCTTGAAAAACAAGACACATTTTATGTTACCTCTTTTCAATTTGAGCATGTCAAATAAATGCTGTAATATGTTGCAGTAGACTTAACCTGCAAACTGACTACACTGTATAGCACTTAAGGTTATTGACCATAGCTTCTGTGAATGGTTTCATCACAGGGGATTGGAAGGCTAAAGTAGGAAGTCAAGAAGCTGTGAGAGTTTGACCATAGTGAAGGCTGAGGGCCAAAGAATTGATGCTTTTGAATTGTGGTGTTGAGAGTCCTTTGGACTGCAAGGAGATCAAATCAACCAGTCCTAAAAGAAACCAAGCCTGACTGTTCTTTGGAAGGACAGATACTGAAGCTCAAATACTTTGGCCACCCAATGAGAAGAGAGGACTCATTGGAAGACACTCTGGGAAAGATTGAAGGCAAAAGGAGAAGAGGACAGCAGAGGATGAGATGTTAGTTACTATTATTGAAGCAATGAATGTTTTGGGCAAGCTTCAGGAGACAGTGGAGGGCGGAGGGGCTGGCATGCTGTGGTCCTTGAGGTCGCGAAGAGTTGAACACATCTTAGCAACTGAACAACAAAACGGTGACTGTCTATGAAGATTCTCAGTCATCCAGGTCATGGTTGTCCCAAAAGTGCTTCCCCGCTCCCCCCAAGAGGCAACCGAACTTTCTTGGTTTTTCTTTGAAGACATTTCGCTTCTCATCCAAGAAGTTTCTTCATCTCTGACTGAATGGGGTGGGAGAATGGAAGGATTCATACTCCTTGCAGACAGCTGGTCATTTGTATTCTTTGAGTGAGTCATTGAGGCCCACCTGGAGGTTTATATGTGTCATCAAGGTCACCTGAGTGGTGCAAATGGGTGTGGAGCCATGGCGAGTTGGCCATGGTGAGTTGGTTGTGGCGAGTTGGTTGTGGCTAGTTGTCCCATTCTGTTTTTATCTTGTCCCTCTCAGCACAAAAAAGGGTGGCTCTGGCTTTGTAGTGACTTTTTTCAACTATCCTTCCTTTTGGAGCTCTTTAAAAGATGCAGCTTATGGCTACAAAAAGATTGCTAAATCCAGTGATTGTGTGTCAAAAAAGGTGGTGTAGTACTTTAGGCAGCAGATTTGAAACGGAGAGACCATGACTTCTAATCCTACCTTAGTTGAAAAGCCATCTGGATGAGTTTGGGCCTATCTTCTCTCCCAGCCTGAGGGAAGCAAGGGCAAACGCTGCAGAACATGGTTGCCAAGAAAACTTTAGGAAGTAGCTCAGCAGTTTCCTGAAGTCAACACTGACTGGAAGGCACTGTGTAGCTTTCAGTGTGCATGTGCATCTATGTGTGTAATCAAAAAAATGTTCCGTAAGCACAATTTCATAAGCTATATCCTTGTGACAAATGAAAACAACGAGGCTTACTTTTGAGAAAAGTTGTTAGAATTAGGTTTGGTTTTTGGAGACTTGCTGTGATATAAATAGTTCATCTTTCCAGCCACAAATATTTCTGTTTAAGAAGAAAGGAGTCATTTGCTCTAAAAATGATCAGCTTGTGTTAAAAGTATTGGAATGACAAACTTCCTTTCTGGAATTGTGACTACGAGTTAACTTTGGTATCTAATGCAAAAAATATTTTCCATTACATCTGTTAATGAAGGCTAAGAACTTCAACTGTGTTTCCCACTGTATAGAATGGAGGGGAAGGGCTGCTGGGGGTGGGCATAGGAATGTCTACGATTTTATGAGTTTGAAAAACATGGGTTATTTAATGGTATTTTAGCTCTTTGTTTAAGGCAGATTCCATTCCTGAAAGTTTTTAGGTATTTAAAACTTTAGACAGAAGGAAATTGAATCAAGATATTTTTAAAGTGTTCTGTTAGGGATCAGATTACAGATAAAAGCTACATTTTATCCCAAGAATAGGCTATGCAGACTTCAGAACAAGTTCTTCTTTTGGATTGCTGTTCTAATTGCTTGAAAAATTTGGAAAATGTGTTAGTAAATGCCTAAGTAAAATCCTAAAGCTCTTTTGATATCACCATCAAACAGTATTTGAATTTTTGTTACCTTCCAGAACATTTAAAGCAGGAATCCACATTTAATTATCAATAATCATTTTATTTCTGTTATCAACGTCCAAGTAGGTAATAAATTACTTAGTTCTCCAGCATGCCTTTGGGATAATCCACACATATGGGTTGAATCTGCCTTTCTGCCCAGAGACTGAATCATCAATCTTTGCCACGCCTCTTCCTGTCAGAGCAGGAAGCCCCCTAGTCCCAGCCACGACACAGTCTTGGCCCTATAGAGACATGGCAAAGGTTGGCTCCAACAATTTCAGCAGAAAGCAGTAGTTTAAAGTGTGGATTCTCCCAAAGGGAGAATTTGCAAAAACTCCCTCAAAGTATCCAAATCATTGTAAACAGGCAGCAATTGGAACTTCTGTCTGCTCCGTTTCTGTATTTCTGTCTTTCTGAACTTCTGTCTTTCCTTCAAAGAATTGAAGACCTAATGGCCTAGGCAGTCAAGGGAGAGCCCCAAAATGATCCCTCACCCCTAGGGGGCGCTGAAGCTGTGATTGCCCCCAGAGCGTCGTGGAGCTCCCAGGCTTAACCAGGTAGCTCCAGAGCAGCCACTTTCGTTTTCAAGGTCTCCAGCTGATTCTCCTCCATGCTGCATCTAGAGCCCAGGATGGGTTGACTCCTTCCTATGACATCATAGCTTAGTCTGTACTAAAATATAAAAGCCAGCCCCCGGGAGAGACCCCAGCTTTTGACTCAGCTCCTTTCAGTCAGTAGCTGTGTCTCTGAAAGTGTTCTGTTAGATAGCAATCACCAGCGATCTTCAATACTTTTTTCCTCTCTTCAAGCAGCTCCCAGGGATCTGGGCAGCTCTCTTCTAGGAGAGCAGGGCTCTCTCTCTCTCTCTCTCTCTCTCTCTCTCTCTCTCTGTCTCTGTCTCTGTCTCTGTCTCTGTCTCTGTCTCTGTCTCTCCTGCACGTTGGGAGCAGCTTTACAGAACTCTGTGCAGGCAAGCTGGGCAGCGTCTGCAGACCTCCCCCATGCCTGCAGTTTGGAGGGATCGTAAGCACGATCGGCAAACTGATAAGAGCTCAAGCCAGCTGATCGTGTAGCTGGTTGTTGTGTTTTTCCCTTGCTGACTTTGCTCGCAGCTCTGTAGAGCCTAAGGAGCGATTCTTCAATCTTGGAGCCTGTTTTCCTGTAGTCAGTGGCCATCTTGGATTCAAGCCTTCCACCACGAGGTGAGCGGCCATTTTGTAACCCCGGGGGCCATTTATACCCTAAGGGGCTTAATAGAAACATTTTTAAACAGCTTCTTTCCAACGCAAATGGAGCAAGATAAGGCTCTGGCAGAGCTTCCCCAGTAGAACAGTCTCTTAAGCCCAATAGGAGAAAAAGATGTAGGCAACGCACCCAATCAGTCCAGAGGGAGGTGGCTGCTAAAATCAAAGCTAAGGCTCTAGCCCCTAAGAAGGCAACTCAGGCTGAATTGAGGGCAGAGAAGCGCAGACATGCAGCTCTAGAGAGGCAGTTCAACAGAAGGGAGTACAACTACAGCATGTTTCAGGTGATACTCGTGTGCCCCAACCAAGCCTTCCCAGGGGAGAAGTTGTCTATGAGCCTTTCTATCCTCCATCCTGATCTCCTGAGGCTCTTGCTGTACAGTCAGATCCTCAAGATTTAAGCAGATCTGAGCCTTATTTCCAACAGGCTTCTGTGCCCTATGCTCCTCCCCCTTCCTTCAGGCCTCGAACCTCTTCTCAATCTAGGCCTGAAGCCACCTTCACTCCCACAGCAGCCGGCCTTCGGCCTTCTGCCTCTTCCTTTGAGCATAGACCAGGGGATATCCAAGATGTAGTCTCATCAGCCATTAGGCAGGGATTGGCTGAAGGCTTCAAGCAAATTCTTCAACCTCTGGAAAGGGTTCAGGCCCTTCTCCCTCTCAATCTATAAGTTCCTTGCCTCATCATCCTGATTTACACAGGCCTCAGGACCTCAGGGTCCATTGTTCTCTACCAGAATGGGAGGAGGTTGATGACCATCTGAACACAGTTACTCCTCTCATTCAGAGTGTGAAGAAGGTGAGATTTTTGACCAAAATCTTTCAGAGGAAGAGGATTCTCGTCCAGAGCAGACATCCTCTGCATTGGTCTTTGAATCTACTCTCTTCAGACCATTACTCAGCAAGGCCTTGGTCACTGCCAAGCTGTCACCAGAGGAAGTGGCTCCCGAGCCACATGGAAATCCTTCTAGCCAAGGGGATTCGCTCTTCTCCAAGCCTGCAGTGCATGCAGAGGTTTTGCCTTCTCCCATTTTGTTCCTGGACATGGTCAAGGAACAGTGTGCTTCTCCTTCGGCAGGTCCTCGCCCATCTTCTCTAGATAAGCGTTTCTACAATGTCGGCGCAGCTCTGGACAATGCTCTGGCTGTGCCTTCTGTTGACATTCGGTTCTGGCCTCGTTCTCATCTTCTGGCACTCCTATGGAGCCAGAAGATATCCTGAAACCGGATGATAAACGTTCCGAACAGACTTCAAGCGCAATCACCAAGCTGCTGCTTGGGCTGTTCGGGCTTCAACAGCAGCATCCTTCTTCACCAGGGCATCCATACGGTGGCTGCGCCAACTTCAGAATAGATGGGGCGTTGGTTCTTACCTGATACGCTTCTTTTCGTAGAGCTGTTGAGAGTGTCCAGGTTGGGAGGAGCTCCAGTCTCGGCTCTCACAGGCTGAGCTTGAGATTGAGGCACGCCTCTCACCATCACGTGGTCCTCCGGGCGCGCCCCAGTTTTGCGAAGACGAGAAGGAAGGTCCTGTTCTCATCTTACTCAGGAAAAAATATTAGTTTGCTCGGTCGAACAGCAGGGTTTCCCACCAGACGGCCTACGGGTGGGGGGCTGGACACTCTCAACAGCTCTACGAAAAGAAGCGTATCAGGTAAGAACCAACGCCCCTTTTCCATAGAGCTGTCTCGAGTGTCCAGGTTGGGACATACCAAAGCTTGGCTAGTCCTGCGGGCGGGCTCCCGTCTGGAATGGGACCTCTCCTGGAACCCTGATGACCCGCTGGAGGGCACGCCAACAGGAGAACCCTCGGAGGTTGGAATGCCTCAACGAGAGGGCCTGATGAAGGAGGAGACGGGGCTGTCTAAAGGTAGCCCTGCCGGGATGCCACGGATGCTTACTGAGACCGTGGGGCAAGGAGACTAGGTAGAGCAGCCAAAACCTTGTTAGGGACCCGCACGAGGAGCCTGGGCAGAGGCGAGGATGGAAGTTCCCTGAGAAGACCTAGCCAGAGTGAGGGAGGCGCCCTCAATAACCGGAGGGTCACTGTTGCGAGGGTGGCGATGGGACGCCCTAGGGTGTTATGGGATAGACCCTGTTGGGAACCCCCTGAGAGAACTCCAGGTCAGAGTGATGGAGGGGAGACGTAAGGAGTTCCCGAACTGTGACCTGTGCTAGTGGGGACCAAGTTTGGTTCCGCCCAGAGCGAGGCGGTCGGCCCTGCTCAAGAGCCAACTGACCGAGGACCGCCCCAGAAGGAACTAAGGGTAGTAGTGAGGACCAGGGCAAGGGGTCCATGTATCTGGATTATGAGGCTGTGGGCCGGGGCCCAGAGAAGGAACCCCAGCTAACATGGGGTGGGGATAAATGTGTTGCGGCCAGATGCCCTGGGGCAAGGGTGAGGAGGACAAGGGTGCTCCAGACTATGAGCCTGCGTCCGGGAGCCATATGGTCTACCGGGAGTCTTGGTATGGAGAGGTAAGGCAGATATGAGGATTAGGCTTCCCCAACGGTTTGGGCAAGGCTGAAGAGAAAGAGATTTTGCAGGAGTTAAGTGTCAGAGTGGAGCCAGACTAGGCGAAGCCTGAAGAGGATTGGCTTTCTCGCTCTCCTTCTCCTCGTTTTTATACTTGTTTCTTTCTTTTCTTTTTTTTTTTGGGGAGGGGCAGCCACCTGGGGGCGACTGCATTATCGGGAACGACGGAACGCGAACCTCTCCCGGATCCCCGGGAGGGCTTCCTGACGAGGTGCCTCCGGACCTGTCTGGTTCCGATCGGTCAGGAGGCCTGTAGGGAGATGATTGGTAGTACCTGGGGAAGGAGGAAGAGCGGGAAGAACCTTGGCAGAAGAGGGAGAGGAACCTCTGAAATCAGACCTCCTAGCAAGAGAAGGGAGATATTTGCGCTTGTTGCGGGTCTCGGCCAGGAATGGGTCGAGAACCGGTCCAAATAGCTTCCCCCAGAGATGGGGGCTGATGCTAGCTTAGCCTTGTTTTTACGTCCGCCTGCCAGTGGCGGAGCCAGAGAAGGCGACGGGCAGTGACCTGGGACGAGATGGCCCTGGTGGAGAATTTGCAGCCTGGAAGGTGGCGTCTGCAGAGAACTTCGGCTGCGGCCAGGATCTTGGCAATATCCTGGTGCGCTCTGAGATTAGCTGCGGGACGTGCTGCTTGAGCTGCTGGAGCCACTTGATGGAGGTTCTGGTGAAAAAGACGCGGCCGTGGAGGCCCTGACTGCCCAGGCATCAGAGAGATGAGTGCGGCGCAGGGGCCAGTTCAGCTTCGTTTGTCCTCGGGCTGGAGAGCTTCAAGGGACTCGCTGGGAGTTGAGCGGGAGGCCAGACCTACTACGGGCTCGTCCACAGGGGGGATCGAGCAAGGTAGAGAACTGCGGTTCAAGATTGAAAAACCGCTTGTCCTGGGCGTTGGGAGGGGGAGGAGGCCCCGAGGAGGCTAGCTGCCTTGAGACCATGTCAGAGAATATGGGTGGGACAGGAATCACTTCGGTTTCCACCACAGGCTGGGAGAAAATGGAGTCGGGAGGAACCCCGATGCCGCTGGGTTGGGTGGGGGGAGGGTTCAGGCCCGAGGTATTCCTGGCCTTGAACAGGAGGGACCTAAATAGATGTGGTTTAAACAGCCCCAGAAACGCGGGCTGGCCTGGAGAGAGGCCCTCGCCCTCCGACATGTCCCCTTCTGGGGGCCTGCTCCCGAGAGGAGTTCACTGTCTACGACAGACCCCAATTTGAGATCCTCCTCATCCCCAAAGAGGGTAGGGTCCCCGAGTTCCTGGGCCTCCATCTCCTCCATCTCCAAGGGCAGGGTCAAGTCCCCGTGGAGAGCTACCTGACCATGCGAAGTTGCTGATCCTCGAGCCTCGGGGCCTCAGGCCTAGGGGCCAGACCGGTCAGCTGCTGAAACTGTTGTGCTATCCCGTGCCGGATGGCCAGCTCCATCGCTCGCTTGAGATTTTCGGGATTTCCACCGTGGGGGTGGGTGAGGCTCCTCCGGGCGCAGACCTGCAGCAGCGGGGGGAAGGTGGCCTCAGGGGCCTGTCCAGGCTGCGATGAAGAGGCAGAAGCAGGGGAGGAGGGAGGATGGGTGGAGGTAGAGGGAGTGGGATTGGAAGGGTCCAGAGGCACAGAGCTTGACTCCTTAGAGCGTCTGTCAATCTCCTTTTCAAGGGCCCTGTGTCGCCTAAGGGCATCCCTTTGAGAGGCTTTGGATGTTTCCTGTGCTTGTTTGCGCAGGTGGTGAGACTTAGCCTTGGCCTTCAGGGAAGTGCCACGAGATGCATTGTCGTCTGCCATCTGGAGAGGAGAAAGGAGGAAAAGTTCTTGATTAACGTGAGGTGATTAACAAGGCTGGACACAGCCTAAGCAGGGGCCGGGAAACCCAGTACTGCTTTCGCACCCCCTAGGTCAAGGGCAACAGAGGTGCTTTGCACCTTGTTGAGAAGTAGGGCCTAGCCCAGAAGCCAATTGCCAAAGATGGACGCTAAAAAACCGCCTGCCGGGCGGACCGGGAAGGGGGATGGCGGAGCTGCTACCTCCCTTGCTGGGGAGAGACTGTGTAGCCAGTAGACTCCTATATCTAGAGGAGTACCAAGGCAGGATTGCAAGGTACCAGCAGGGATTTGGACATTCCAAGGATCTGCCCAGGAATCAAACACAATGCGGCCTGCAGGTAGGCCTCGAGCAGTGGCAGGCGTCCCTGGGGCTACCAACCAAAAATTTTAAAGTAAAGTGCCATCACGGGTCCTCGGACAGTTGCACGTTTGGATGCGGCCTACATAGAGGCCGGGGATCCTAGCGCACGTTTCGCACCCCCTTTGATAAATTTTTTTTTTTTTTGTATTTAAAATAGGAGGCTGTTGCACAGCAGGGCCTAGCCCAGAAGCCAATTAGCCAAAAAGTTGAACGCCAGGCAGCTACCCTGCCGGACGGACCGGGAAGGGGATGGCAGAGCTGCTAACTCGCCTGCTGGGGGAAGGGCTACAGAGCCAACTAACCCTGGTTAGCCTGATAGAAACTAAGTGCAAACAGGCAAGGATATAGGCAGTCCGGAGTCTGCCTATAAAACATTAAGAAAAACCCTGTTATAGGCCTCTGAAAATGGCGCCCGGCCATGCGGCCACACACAAGATGGCGGCGACTCCTGCCACTCCCAAGATGGCTGACGCCACAGGGAGCCCAAAATGGAGGGCGCAATGACGAGGCAATCCCCAGCGGCGGCTATCACCCAGGAGAAGTTAAAAGGCCCGGAGGCCACAAAGAAGTACCTGGGAGAGGCAGGGAAGCATCTCCCTGGGTTAGAGGGCGTTCGTGGGGGAAACGGCCAAAGAACAAAACCAGGCAGGAAAGAAACGATGCAGCTTCGCACGGAGCGAAAAGGCAGCAATCGGAGGGCGGGGGCAGCGCCTAAGCGCTGGATTCTCCCTTAAAAGGATAGTGAAACAATTCCCCTTAGAAGAAAAAGGCTCCCTAGGGAGCTCAAACCTCAGTTTCCTGCACTGTCTGAGAGTCCAAGTTGATAAAAAAAAAAAGAAAACACGAGGTGCTAGAACGACCAGGAGCAAAAGGAAAACCAGCCTGACTGTCACGAGGCTGAGCAAAAAACTGGGGCGCGCCCGGAGGACCACGTGATGGTGAGAGGCGTGCCTCAATCTCAAGCTCAGCCTGTGAGAGCCGAGACTGGAGCTCCTCCCAACCTGGACACTCGAGACAGCTCTATGGAAAATGCCTGCTTCTGACTTTCGGTCTCACCAAGACCTTAATAAGATTATCGCAATGGTGGAATTCACTGCGGATGCCATTCTCAATTCCGCCAAATTTGCATCCAAGGCCATGGCATCAGCAGCAGCAGCAAGAAAACCTTTATGGCTCTGAAATTGGCAGGCGGAGTCACGCCGAAAACGGAAGCTGGCTTCAGTTCCATTCACAGGCGATAAGCATTTTGGCGATGCTCTGGAACCTAATCTCATTGAAACCAGAGATAAACATAAAATTCTCTCTTCCTCTGGGAAGAAAGCCGACTATTGCCCTGCTCCTTATCGCCTTCCTGCCTTCCGAGCGGAGACCTCATCTCACTTCATGAGCAAGCCCTCATGAATCAGGCCATTCAGCACCTTCTTGAAATCAGGGCTATTCAACCTGTTCCCCAATTTCAACATGGTTTTTACTCTCGCCTTTTCATTGTTCCCAAAGCCTCAGGGGGGTGGTGAGCCATCCTTGATCTAAAATTTCCCAACCAATTTGTAAAATACAGACGATTTAAAATGCAGACTCTGCATTCTATTTTACAGAGTGTTCGGGAGGGCGACCTCCTCTCTTCCATTGATTTAACCTCCACATCCCAATTTGGCCTCATCGCCAGTTTCTCCGTTTCTTTTATCAGAATACCCATTACCAATATCAAGCACTTCCCTTCAGCCTCTCATCGGCTCCAAGGGTCTTCACAAAGGTTCTGGCAGCATTGGTGGCATCTCTGTGTTCTATTCCAGTGAGGATCCAATGCTACTTGGATGACATTTTGATTCTTTCCTCTTCCATCCTTGCGGCCCATCAGAATCTGAAAATTACCCTGTCATGTCTCCAGAGCCACAGATTTTTCATCAACACCAAAAAGAGCCAGCTCTCTCCTATAACCAAATTGCAACACTTGGGAGCAGTCATCGATACCATGTTGTGCCAGGTTTTCCTGCCCCCAGCTCGTGGAAAGAGCCTTGCAGAGATCATCAGCCAGATCCAGCAGCATCAAATTGTCCCCCTCTCGCTGCTGTCCAAACTTCTGGGGAAGATGGTTTCCTGTATTGGCATCGTCACATGGGCTTGGCTCCACTCCCGAGCCCTCCAATGGTGTCTGCTTCCCTACCAATGAGCAGGAACCAGCCACTCATCCATCAAGGTCCCACTCCCGCCACAAATCCGGAGATCTCTCAATTGGTGGCATTCCCCATCTATCTGGAGGGGACTTCTGTTCGGGGACAGGCTAGGGATAACCACCGATGCCAGCCTCTTGGGTTGGGGTTCCCATATGCAGGGCCAGATAGCTCAGGGCATTTGGTCCAGATCGGAACAGACCCTTCCCATAAATTGGCTAGATCTCAGAGCAATTTTTCTGGCTCTCAAGCATTTCAGGCAATCAGTGACCGGCTCTCATGTTCTAGTCCTTACGGACAACATGGCCACAAAGGCTCATGTCAACTGGCAAGGGCGGACGAGGTCCAAAGCCCTCATGAGAGAGGCTCTATGGCTGGGGTTATGGGCAGAGAAACACCTGTTATCGATCTCGGCAGACCACATCTCCGGGGTCGACAACTCCCAGGCCGACTGGCTCAGCAGGAGCCTAGTTGACCAAGCAGAATGGTCCATTCCTCCATCTCTATTCAGGGATCTTTCCCTCAGATTCGGAACACCGGAGGTGGATCTTTTCTCCACTCCTCAAAACGCCCAAGTCACCAGATTATTCACCAGGTTTCCTTGCCAGGGAGCGGAGGGGACCAATGCTCTTCGGTGCAGATGGCCCAAGGGTCTCCTCTACGCCTTTCCCCTGCTTCCCATCATTCCGGCAGTAATTCGGAAGATGTTGGAGGAACGTGCGGAGCTCCTCCTCCTGGCACGCTATTGGCCAAGGAGGCCCTGGTTTGCAGACCTGGTCAATCTGTCGGTGGCTTCTCCTTGGAGGATCCCTGCCCATCTAATCTCCCTTCACCAGGGGGCCCTGCTCCACCCAGAGCCCCAGTGGTTCAATCTGACCGTGTGGCACTTGAGCGGCAGCGGCTAGAGGAGGCTGATCTTCCAGAAAGGGTCATCCACACTATCCTGGCTTCTCACAAACCTTTTACAAGGCGCATCTATGATGCCACCTGGAAGGCTTTTTCCCGATGGTGCCTCAGGGAGGGTCTTTCTCCTGCTTCAGCCCAGTTGGCAGAAGTTCTTAGCTTCCTTCAGCATGGGCTGGAGAAAGGTTTGGCCCCCAACACCTTACACAGGCAGGTTGCAGCCCTCTCCTCAGTCCTTTCATGGGGTTCGCTTCCTTCCTTATCCCATCACACTTCAGTCAGGAGGTTTTTGAAAGGGGCTTCCAACCTGCATCCTCTGGTGGTTCACAGGTATCCTTCCTGGGATCTTCATTTGGTCCTTAATGCCCTTACAAAGCCCTCCTTTGAGCCCCTTAGAACAGTGTCTCTCCGTTTCCTGACTCTGAAGGTAGTGTTTCTTGTTGCCATCACTTCTGCCAGGAGGGTTTCCGAGCTTGCTGCTCTTTCCATCAGACAGGATCTTTGTTCCTTTCACGATGATAAGGTTGTTCTTCATCTGGACCCCTCAGTTATTCCGAAGGTTAACACCTGGTTTCACAGGTCCCAGGACATTGTTTTGCCTGATTTCTGTCCTCTCCCACACCATGACTTAGAGCGGCAGTGGCACACGCTAGATGTAGGAAGGGCTCTTAGAATATGCATTAAGCACACTTCCTCCTTCAGGAAGTCAGAAGCCATGTTTGTTTCCTTTTTCCCTTCTCACTTGGGGCACAAGGCCTCTTCTCCTACTTTTAGCAGGTGGGTCAGGTCTTGCATTGAGCAGGCCTACAAAGCTGCAGCCCTTCCGCCCATTTTGGGGGCAGGCGGTGGCCATTTTGGCCACATGGCGAGTTGTGTAGGCTATCCAGGAGACTGGTAGGGCCGCTACTACCACAGCCCAGGGAAGGCTTCCAGCCTGGAATTCCTCTTGGAGCAGCAGGATTGGAGGATTGAGAGAGCTCTCCTCCCTGCAATCTGGGCATTAGCAGCATGGCTGACCAAGGCAAGCGATCCTAGAAGAGTCCCAGGGAGGCCAGATCTGCAAGTAAGGAGGCTGCTAACAAGATAAAGGCAAAGGCTCTTTATTCTAGAAAGCCCACAAGAGCAGAAGGAAGGAGGCAAAGAGCATTGGAAAAGCAGCTCTCCAGAGCTCAGAAGCAAGCAGACCAGGAGAGTTATACCCCCTCCCCTCAGGTAGTGTCTGTTAGCCCCCTCCCCCAGCAGCCTTTAGCACAGGAGTTGCCTGCAGTTACGCCTTCCCTCCTCTTCCCCTCATACTAGGGGTGATAAGGAAAGTACTTCTAGAACAGGCAGAAATCATCCTCATCACTGCCCACTGGCCCAGACGATTGTGGTATGTGGATCTAGTGAGCCTATCAGTGTCCTGCCCTTGGAGGATCCCTCAGGGTAGGATGCCTCTCAGCCATGGGGTCTTGGAACACCTGGAGCCTCAATGGCTCCAATTGACCGCCTGGCACGAGGCCTTCTACAAACAGAATATACGACTCTACCTGGAAAGCGTTCCATCAATGGTGCACCAAGAAGGACACAGACCTGACTGTGGCCTCAGTGCCACAGATCCTGAACTTTCTACAAGCATGACTCGACAAAGGGTTCTCTCCTAGTATGCTACACAGGCAGGTAGCAGCTCTATCCACCGTGTTGCACTATGGGAAGAAGAATTCCTTAGCTCATCGTCTGGTCATCCGCTCCTTCTTCAAAGGAGCTATCAATCTTAAACCTCCAACAGTCCACAGATATCCTTCTTGGAACCTGTCTACTGTATTACAAGACCTTACTCAGGACCTGTTTGAACCTCTTCAATCTGTAAGCCTGCGGTTCTTAATGCTCAAGGTCGCTTTCTTAATGGCCATCACATCAGCCCGGCGCATATCAGAATTGGCAGCTCTTTCTTTCAGGGAAGACCTCTGTACATTCCACGACAACAGGGTTGTCCTGTGCCTCGACCCCTCCTTCATCCCAAAGGTAAATTCTCATTTCCACAGGGCTCAGGAAATCGTTCTTCCCGACTTTTGCCCTGCTCCTTCACACGACAGAGAGCACAGATGGCACAAATTGGATGTTCGGAGGGCTCTTCGCAGGTATATCAAACGTACATCAATTCATCGTAAAACCGAGGCCCTGTTCATCTCGTTTCAGCCATCTTCAATGGGCACTAAAGTCTCCTCTTCAACTATAGGCCGCTGGATCAGGGCTTGTATAGCCAAGGCCTACGAGACCCAGGCTGTTCCAACACCCAGATGGGTAACATTTCACTCAACCAGAAGCGCAGCTCCCAGAGCTGCCTGGGCAACCCAGGCCTCACTTGAGGACATCTGCAGAGTGGCTACATGGTCCTCCCCGTCTTCATTTGTTAAAGCACTACAGACTGGACACATACGCCTCAACTGTGGCGGCCTTCGGAAGAAGAGTGCTGCAGCGAGTGCATACAAACAGGAGTGCACAGGACCAGACTTCTTCCCGCCCATAGAGACTGCCTGCTTAGGTATGTCCCATATGTGTGGATTGTTCCAAAGGCAGGCTGGAGCATAGGCATTGGCTTATCTGAACGCAGTTTCTCAGCATGCCTTGGGATAATCCACTCCCACCCTGGCAAACGTCTGGTCCATTGTCCAGGTGGGAGGCAGAGCCAACACCACAGGAAGATCATCAAATGGCCGCACCTTTGTCGTGACTGGGGCTAGGGGGCTTCCTGCCCTGACAGGAAGAGGTGTGGCAAAGATGGATGACTCAGTCTCTGGGCAGAAAGGCAGATTGAACCCGTATGTGTGGCATGCTGAGAAACTGCATTCAGGTAAGCCAACGGCTAATCTGTTCTATTATGTAGAAGATGATATTTTATACAATCTTTTTCTTTATGATTATACTTTATTTTTGCCTTCTTATAATATTTTATATTATGTTTGAAGTTTTACATATGGTATATACAGACGGGTGAGGTGTGAATACATAAAAGTAATATTACAGTATTTGTTGTGCAAATAAACACAAACAAATGAAACAATAGCTGCCATGTAGTCTCTTCCCACAGAAGATCTTCAGTTGAGAAATACTTTCAGAGGTTAGTTGCATGAAAGTCAAGGGACTTCTTCTAGACACACACACTCACGCACAAACGCATGCACACATCCATTTTAAACAAACTGACTATATTTTGAAAAAAAAATCCATATATTCAGTGCCAGGTCTTCATGTGAAATCCTGCATATGTTGAACTTGAAATGCAAATCCAGAGGCATTTAAACAGTTTTTTTAAAAAAAATAATAATAATTGAGAATGCTGCATTAGAATCTCTTCTGTGTCTTGCTGTTTTAAGTTATCCCTAAGCAAACAGAGGTTTGTATCTCAGGGTTTTCCTATGAGGTAGAGAGCACTTCTGTTTACACAGTCACCTTTGTGACTGCATGCCACCTGCAGATCAGCAGCAAATTGCCTCTGAATAGAAGAAGGCATTGTATGCTGTTGGTGGGCTTCCTAAAAACAAAACAGAATCCTCTACAGTGCCTTTGATTTAATCCAGCAGGACTTTTCTTAAATTTTGTAGTTTGCAGTGTTTTTGCCTCTTGCAAAAAAACCCATTTCCAATACCCAATAACTCTTGAGTGGGTTTTTTTTGTGTGGTATAGTAGGAGGCTGTAGTGAAGAGGTGACCACAAGAAAACTCATTGAATGGGTATTCTCTTCTTAGGATCCAAGTAATTGGAAATGTGTGAAGAAATACTGTAACATTAGTTGTGTGAACCCTGCAATTTTAAAGCTTTTGGGGCATTGTATTTCGCCCTTTAAAAGCATATTGGGTATCTATTGGGGTAGGGGGCAGGAATGCGCCTTGCCAAGTCTTCTCCCTACAGAAGTTTCCTATGCCAGTAGATCAAGTTTTATGGTGCTGAGGTAATGGGTCTTTAACAGGACTAGGCAACAGAGCTGTACCTGCTTAGAACTTGGATAGGAGACTACTAGGAAATCCCACAATTGTAGACTGAACTAAATAGCAGAAAAAACATCACAAATACATGGGCATATTGATGAAGTTACCAAGAATCAAGCACAACTCACAGATGACTTTCCTTTTTCAGCCTATTCAGTAATTCAAATCATCTGGTATGAGTTTATCAAAATTAATAAATCATGACTTCAATTTACTGATTTATGTAAACTTGGATCTTTTTACAGTTTTTTAATAATGACTTTTTGTTCTTAGTTAATAAAAAGCCTCATTTAAAAAAAATAAGAAAGCCAGTAATGCAATCATAGGTAGCACACACACATTCTAATCATAAAATGTTTGTAGTAGGAATAGTAAAATAAAAATAATTTATTCTTTTCTATATTAGTGAATAATTTTGTTCTGAAGGTACAAGGGGAACTGCAGATTTTGTTAGGGTCTTCATATATAAATGGATGGATGGATGGATAGATAGATATGCATCATAGGCAGCCTTTAGCTTCCATCTCTCTGAACAATAGTCTGTTCTTTCCTCAGAAGAAAGAAAACTGGATCACTTAGTAGGACTGTGCATGGCTTCAAATTCAGGCTCCTAAGGGTGCTTTGGAAAGGCTGGGAGCATAAGCAAATTGCTGGATTGTAGCAACATAACACAGTGTGTTCTCTGCAGTGGTGCAGAGGACTGAGGGCAAAAGAGCTTCTTCTGAAGGCATGAAACTCCCAAGTCTCCTCTAAAGGGATTTAGCTAGGCAGCAGAAAAGTTTTCAGTGCATAAGCTCGCAAACAACCTGTATGAATCAAAACAAGTTACTTAAAATCAGCAAAGCAACCCCCATGGTAAATCGATAAATACAGTTATCTTACACACTTTGAGGACTTGGAGATAGGTGAAACAGATGTTTTTGAAACAAAATGTTCTTGGTTTTGGGTGATAAAAATCAAATTCTTGCATCATGAGTCTGTAATTGATATAGATATGTGCTTTCAAAGAAGGATTCAGGTTATAGGTTCAGGTTATGAGTCAGTTTAATTTCTTACTTCTAGAAATCCTATTTAAGGATCAGGAGAAGGGTTTCTACTAAGGTTATATGATCTAAAATAGTTGATTACAAATGCACTTTGGATTAAGTATATGCTGCCAAAATAAGATGTGACTTTTTAATCACTAAGATATGCTGCAGAATACTTGTGCTTATATTTTTAGCAAATGATGAGTATGCTAATTTTATATATAGTAGTAAACTCAGCTTTAAATCTGCAAGGATTCCTTCCTGACTGGCAGTTGCTAAAACCTTCTTTCCCAGTTTAGGATGGTTGAATGTATATGAAACTGGTATTTCCACAGGCTTTAAATGAACTGCTATAAGGTTCTGATTTATAATTCTAAACAATTATTTCTTAGTTTGTCACTTTTGTTAAACGTAATAGGACAGGGAAAGATGGTAGGAAATAGGTATGTAAGAAATATTAGGGGGGATTTTATTTTATTTTCTAAGAACTGCTACTGCCAGATCAAAGCGTAAAGCAATAGTAAATGTAGGTAGTCTTCAACTTACAACAGTTCATTTAGTGATCATTCAAAGTTACAATGGCAGTGAAAAAAAGTGATTTATGACCATTTTTCACACTTATAACCATTGCAGCATCTCCATGGTCACATAATCAAACTGGATGCTTGGCAACTGGTTCATGTTTATGACGATTGCAGTGTCCTGGGGTCATGTGATACTTTCTGCAACCTTCTAATGAACAAAGTTTTGGAATTTATTGTTGGAATGTATTTCCATGCAGCAACAACAGTAGCATTCAGCCAGTAGATGGCAGTGTTTATAGATTTGGATCTATGAAATATACCAGGGGTGTCAAGACTCCCATCGTCACAGCACGTGATGTATCGCAACTTTCCCCCATTTTGCTAAACTGGGTGTGGGCGTGGCCAACACATGACACATCTGGCTGGTGGGCCACGAGTTTGACAGACCTGGTATATACTCTATGCTCTTTTGTTCTAAGTGGCGTTAACTGTTTCCTGTTACAGTTATGAGAATTTACAATTACAGCACATGGTAACTGTATTCTTTGTTTGCTCTGTGGTGTTATATATAAATTTCTAACCCAAAGTCATTGGGAAAGCCAGAGTCACTTAACAACTGTGTTACTAGCTTAACAACTGCAGTGATTCACTTCAATGGCAAGAAAAATCATAAAATGGGCCAAAATTCACTAAACAAACGTCTCACATAGCAAGAGAAATTTTGTGCTCAGTTGTGGTTGTAAGCTGAGGACTACCTGTATACTTGGCAAAGTTTGCCCTCTCTATAAGGGTAAAGAATGTGGTGGAGTCCAGATCAAGGGGTGGGAAATCCAAATCTTTCGGCCACCTGTAGCCTCTAGGTCAGGGGTGTCAAACTCGATTTCATTGAGGGCCGCATCAGCATTGTGTTGGACCTTGAGTGTGGGGTGGTTGCGGCCAAGGTGGGCATGACCAGTTTGACGTCACTCATCGAAGCTCTGTTTTCAGCCGCGATAGCCTTCTGCAGCCCTCTGCCAGAGAAAATGGAGCTCGGCCGCCCCAACCTCCATTTTCATTGGCTGAGGGCTGCATGAAGCTGTTGCAGGTGAAAGTGGAGCCTGGGCTCTCCACGTGCGGTCCTCCTGAGCTCTGTTTTTGCTGGCAGAGGCACAGCGGGCCGGTCCTTCGCTGTTTCCATGGTGGCCCTACAGGCCTTTGAGTTTGACATCCCTGCTCTAGGTCCATTATTTGTCAGATTGTGACACTACCTATCCCTTTGATAAGCACTTGAACGTTTATAACACTGATGATCAAGGCTATTTGTGAATTTCTGTGAAATGAGAAAATAGTGATTTTTGGAAAGATTTAAAATAATCCAGGATCCTGATTTGTTTCAAATAGTATCCATAATTTCTTTTATCACCAGCACTGTAATTAGAATTGACTCATGCAAAGGGAGAAGCTATCCAAAATATGGCATTACTTTGACCATTGGAAGCATAGTCCAGTGAAGCATAGTGAAATAAAACCGAAAACTTACACACTGGCATAGTTATGTTGTGTCTGTGTGTGTGTAGTTTGCAAGCGAGCTGATCATTTGTGCATATCTATATGCGTAACATGTTCTCTATTTACTGCTTGTTATCCATATTTTTATACCGAAGCTTAAGCACTGAAAAATGCTTGTTTTCTAGCTAGATCTGAGAAATCAGGAACAAAATATATGCAATCTTGCTAATATATGAGCAAACCAATCAAATATATTCTTCCTTTTCAAATGTTGGATATAACCAAAGTGTAACATTGACCCTATATAAACTTTTATGTTTAAAAATTACAGTCATGAAAGGCCACAAAGTTATGAAAGAGCATTTCTTCTAAACTGAAATAAACACTGGGTACAAATCAATGAGCTGAAATTCTGTTCTTCCCTGATGTCCTCCTGCTATTATGGAAATGGGAATGTGCTTCAATTGATTTTAAAAACCTTGATGCCAGATTTAAAACTTAAGTACAACTAATGGTGTTTCCAGAGCAAAAGAGGAACATGGGTTAATTTCATTGTTTTCTGAGACAGCATTTATAACAGGGAGCAGAGATGGACTATAAATCACATGCCATCTTCCTAAGGCCTCTAAAGCCTTCGCATTTCTTGTTGAATTTTGGAGACATCACTGAAAATGTTCCCATAGGTTGGGCAGGGAGGACCTGTCCTTGGCCAGACTTGTCCTGTGCAGCCAAAGGTCAAGAAAAGTATTTTGGAGGCAAGTGTGAACAGCCCCTGTTTGATAAGTTGCAGCTGTAAGGAGGAGAAGCCTTTTCACATTTGGAGAGGAAAAGTTTTCCCTTCTTGCTGATGGCTGCTGCTTCTTCCTTTATGCTCCGTCCATCTGCACTTTCTCACCATTGCCACTGATTGTTCTACCCAGCACATACATTTCCATCTGCTGTCCGACATAACTCCCTTGTCACACTTATCTCTTCGTTAGTTGTTTATCCTCACTTAGGGTCAGGGGAGACGAGGGTCTTGCCTGCTTTGCTATCTGTCACTTCATTTATTTTTTTAAGTTCCGGGCTTTGTGGCAGATTTGAAACAGATACGAAGATTTTCCCCTCTTTTTTTTCCAGAAAGGAAGAGAGAAGCTCCATGATGGCCTCATACACAGTCTACATGAGAAGAGAGGGTGGCTGAACCTAATGAGAGGGAGGGAGGGAGAGAGAGAGCTCTCTTTGGAATTTGGGTTCATTGACTGCCAGGATATGCTTTTTGCCTTGTAATCTAGATTCCTACTGAGTCTCCTGTCAGAATCATAGAAGACTCAGGATGGGTTCCTGCAGATTGGAACCCTACATCATGCCTATAACTTCAGTTGTTGCCCTCTTGATTTTCCATTACAGGAATCCAGAGATACATCAGCAGATTATTGTTGGCGTCATTTTGCAGTTCTGTTTAGGAAAAGAGCAAGATAGTATGTTTGTAGAGGACACATTGCGGATTGCTCTTGCTCGCATATTTCTTAATGTATTTAGAATTTTCCCGGATATATGCTGTTTAGAATAGAAGCTTGGAAAAAAGAACAAGAGATGCCATGGACTGCACGTTTTACAACTTTCAGTGCCATAACAGTCAGAACTAACAAATAAGACTTTTAAAGAAATCTGTGATAGATTTTGTATGTATCCCTACACGAAGAATTCTGAATCTTGGCACGGTAATCAGACCATTAATTATAGCATGTTCTATCTTTGATATGAACATAGCTATGTTTTAGGCATAAGTTATTTCCCATATTTAATGAAGAAAAGTGAATACGGATCTGCAAGACCAACCTTACTGAGTAAGATGTGGTTTGTTGAGAAATGTTGTAAACAGGAGAAAAATATTTCATCTTTCAAAATATAATTCTCCATAAAGTTCTTCTCAATCTATGTTGTTAAGTGCAAGATCTCAAACTTCAGGCAATTAGGGCAATTCTTTTGGAGTTATTTCTCTTTTTATTTTACAATAAACCGTTTCAAGTTTTAAAAACATTCAGAGAATCTGTAAATAGTTGCTTCTTGGAACAAATTACATTAGCTAATTAAGTCTTTGTGGCTCCTGCAGCATAGACAGAAAATATGTCATACGCTTCTTGACTGTGAAAAGAAGAAAGACAGCAGATGGACTGTGGGATGTGAGAAATGAAGACACTTTTGAAATCTCAAAAGAGTTATTTCTACTTATATATATAGTTACATTAAAATTATCACTAGTATTTTTTATAGAGTTAATAAGTTTGTTACCCAGTAGTTCTCAAAGCACATAAAACATTATTCTTTGGTTTGAAGCTTAATTTCAGTGTACAGGGGATAACGAAACGTAGGACCAAAACAAATCCATGCACGTAGCGCCTGAATATATTTGCACACATTTGCTTCCCTGTGCCACTTTTTAAAAACTTGATAGTAAGAAGAATCTCAGAAGAAAAAAATGGATACTTTTGTTAAAACGTTTTCTGTTCTTGGCAATTAGTTACAGAAAGAAAATTATAAAGAATGATTGACTTCTTACTGCCTTGAAGATAACAATGTCCCGATTAGCAATTTGAGAACCAACATATTTTTGAACAATTTCCATCAGCCCTACCCAGCACAGTTATTGGTGAAGAGATTTATGGAACTCATGGTTGAACATAGGTTGATTTATTTCAGTTGCCTATAGGAATAGAAGTATGTTGAAATTCTACTTTTATGTAATTCTGCAATAGGTGGGAGTTTTGCCAGCCAATTATGGATTACATTCTTGCAAAATTGTTTGGTTTATTCATTTCTGAGGTGAGATTGACCCTCACCCCTGCTTTCCTTCTGGAAAGCCCTTAACATGCATTTTTTCTATCAATTCTGGGAATCCCATGAGAAGCCAACAACGTGCTGGTGTGATAATTGTTTTCTCACTAGTTGGGTTTTTTATCTCTTATTTATTTATATTTGAGTATTTTAGAGCTTTTAATATTTGTATATATAGTTCCTCTCACCCCATCCCCAAATTCACAGATGGGTGGCTAAATAAATATATATCCAACATTAAATGTTAAATACATTAATGATTTTTAGTGACAGTTTAAGCTAACATTTTTAAATGTGAAATATTCTCCAGTTTTAGGCTGCATCTTCCAAAAGATTCATACCCTAATTTAATATTTTTTATATATTACAGGTATGGAAGTTGAAACAGATATGCGTCATATTAGGGGGTGTGCTTGGGTCAGTGTATATGTCTCTCTATCTCAGTATAACATAAGGTTAATTAGGCTACAAATCAAAATTATAGATGGCCCTGAATCTACTAAGATGGCAAATAACTCTTACCATTTTTAAAAAAAATCTGAATTGAAATGCCTGATAGTCTTTCCACCACAAACTTTCAGTTAATTTATTACTGATTTAGCCATTTCCAACATTTACACTGAGCCGGAGAGAAGGATGGTTGCAGATTTTTGTTCCTAGTGAAAATTTCCAATGACCCGGGGATTATTCAGGGAACACTCAATATTTAGGGTAGGCCCGCCCTTGGGGCTGTTAAATTGCAGCAAATATTTTTGCACTGTGTCTAAACCTAGTAAGTTTTCTCTCCCAAACATGGGATTCCAGCAGCATACTGTAAATAAACAGAACAGTCCAGTTCAGATACTGAGGGGACAAAAAAAAAAAAAGATACCTTGGCTGAGAGGTCTAAGGACATTCTTGTGCATATAGTTGTGCTGACCCTGTGGATGTGTTTTGTTAGATAAAGCTATTTTTAGTTTTGGCAAACTTCAAACTACTGCAAAAAGGGATAAGAGGAAGTCAACAGTGAAATCACTTTAATAACATATTTTCTATGTGAAGTGTTTTCTATCTATGAGGCCTAGACAATATGTCATTTCCTGGATTAGTTATCTTCAGTATTGATGGCCTGTTGTTGTGTGTACTCTCTCCCCCACCCCCTTCATTCATCAGGGGTTCAGAACTGTAGTACAGAAGGAGCCATAATCCTAAAATTGTTGCTTTCTAAATTTTGGCAGTAATTTTAAATACTTTATAACATGCCTACCAGTGGTGGGATTCAAAAAAAAATTACTGCTGGTTCTGTGGGCATGGTGTGGCTTGGTGGGCATAGTTTGGTGGGCGTGGCAGGGGAAGGATACTGCAAAATCTCCATTTCCACCCCATTTCAGGGGGGAGGTTATTGCAAAATCCCATTCCCTCCCCACCCCACTAACCTGCTTTCCAGCTCCGTTCTCCTGTGCAGGGCAACAAAAGAAGACCCAGCTGATCAGCGGGGACTCGGGAGGCAGAGAATAGATGGGGGCAGGGCCAGTCAAAGGTGGTATTTGCCGGTTCTCTGAACTACTCAAAGTTCCGCTACCGGTTCTCCAGAACTGGTCAGAACCTGTTGAATACCATCTCTGATGCCTACACAACAGTTTGCAGGTTGAATGTGGCCTGCCAAACACTGTTTTGTGGTTCATCAGCATTTTTTGAAAACTCAACAATCGACTGTCACCAAATATCACTGCTACTAGAAAAGATCTGCTGCCACCACCTAGTTTTCATAGCTGCTTCTCCCCAAAGGCATCTCTAGTGCTTCCAGGTCTTGCCAAAACTGGTAGCTCCATCATTGTTGCCACACTGTTGCTGAATGGCTAATGGGCATGCCAGCTATTTCTTTATAGTCCTTGATTATTTTTAATGGGAATGTGTGGCCCCTTTCCCTACTATGAGTTGTGCAGGCCCATTTTATATGTAACATGGGACTAAGTGTCATGTAAACATTTGAAAAAGATGTATAGGATTATGGTTTCGAGTCTTCCTTTTTTACTGCTTGGGTGTTGATGGAATATCGCACTCTTAGAGATACTTAAGCAACAAATATATAGCTTGATCAAATATATAGCTTGATCAAATCTTTTCCAGTAGGGACTTAGGTTTAAATTTAACTTGTTGGTCATACATTGTTTGCTGAAAAAAGGAGCAGTAAACAGCGAACAAATTTTGTTTAATTTTTATTGTTAAGATATCTACATAAAGTAACAGGCAGTCCTCGTTTAGCAGTTGCCTCATTGAACTAACTCATTTTGCAGTCACAACAGTGATGAAAAAGTAACTTTTCAACCATTCCTTAAAAGATGCATCATTTTTCAAAACAGGTATAGTTTTAAACAAAAAACTCATTCTGAATAATATATTCATTTTTATCACATAAAATTCTTCCAGATATCCATTTGAATAGGATTTAAGCAGAAGGAATGAGCACTTCTTTCTTTTAAGGAGGCTGTACAATAATATCTAAGTATGATTGTATGGCCCAGAGAAAGATAGGAAATCAAACCTGGAAATAAAATGGGGATAGAAAGTCTTATTGGAGCTTTTTTAAGTACTTGAAGGGTCGCTTTGCAAAGTGTGTTGGTGAGTGTACAGTGTCCCTTTTTTTTTTTTTGAGGCAGACAGTTCAGGTTGCTTGGGAGTTCATTTGCGTGTGCATGTTCCTATAAGGCTGCTTCATTTTGTCCTGGCAGAAAGCACTGCCTGTGCATCTAAATATATGTGTGAACAACCTGGGAAAGCCTTTGAGGTAGCCACACTACTTTTAGAAAAGGATGTGTCTGTTTCAGGGAGGAGCAATAGGCAATTTCAGTCAATTTGTTCAAAGGCACTTTGCGGAGTGTCTTTTGAACAATGTGAACCACCCAGAAGCTTTGTGATTAACATGCAAAGAAGTGGGCTGTAATCTTGACTGCAATTATAAAATGGCATAGGTTGTATGATATACAGTTTTAAGTGGAACAGTTGCCTGCTTCTTGCTAATGATGGAGTTACCTTAGCATCATTTTGAATGTTTCATCATTCATCCCATTATTATTTTAAAAGCTATTAAATACTTAACATCCCCTGAAAAGCAAAACAAAACCCCAAACTCCATCCCACACCAAATACAAAAAAAACAGCCAAATGATAGATCACAGTTGGAAACAGAAACAGTGTTGTCTTTGTCAGGCTATGACGAAGGTTATTCCATAGGGTGTTTCCTATGGAAAAGCCGTAGTTGTTGCTGCCCATCAAGCTTCCGACATCTGAGGAATTTGGAACAGGGCCTTAAATGATGAATAGATCATATGATGATAGACACAGAGGAGAAAATGATCTGCAAGGTGCCTCAGTCCATTTATAACTTTGAAGACACCATGTATTGTGTTCTGGGAACAGAATACTGCCGAGATCACTCATATAAGGGTTATTTTTTTTTCATTGTTTTGACCATAACATAGTTTTCTATTTATAGTGGGATATATCTGATTTTTTGGCTTTCCCAAAATTTAACTATTTAAATCTAATTTTAATTTTGATTTCAAGAAGCTATGGATGGACACTAATCAAAGAGAGAAGCAGCCTAGATTTCAGGAGAAATTTCCTGACAGCTAGAACAATTAGTCAGTGGAATGACTTGCCTCCATAAGTCGTGGATGCTCCAACACTGGAAGTTTTTAAGAAGGGATTGGACAACCATGGGTTGGACTAGAAGGCCCCTTCCAACTCTGTTGTTCTGTTCTGTCCTGTTCAATTTAAATAGTGATTTATGCACTGGTGAAGAAGCTTCTATAATAATAATTTCTAAATGTATTCTTGTTGTTTATTATAACCTGAATACATACTTCGTGTGTGCTGCTTCAAGAGAAGGAGAAAGTTCAGTTTTGAAAAATATATAATATATAAAGCAATTTGTTAGATTTTTTTCCCCCCCAAGTTCATCTAACAAAAAATGGAATGATGATCTTAGTACTAAGAAAACAGGTCACAGTTATAAAATCAGCTCCATTTTAATTAATTGTTATGGATGATTTGGAAAATATTTTTTTGCCATGATATGTTAGAACAACCACTGCTATTTTTAAATGGTATTAATATCGTTTTGTTTCGGAAGTTTTCTTATCTTTACAAAAAAACAAGGGCATGCATTTTCAATTTTCTCAGTTTTAAACTTTTTAAATTAAAGATATGTAATTTCAGTCAAGACAATACAAAAAAAGTAAAACATTTTGTGGCTGGCCAGTTCAATCTTCATCATTTTTTTCATAGCTGAAAAGCAAAGACAGGCCTTCCTGTTTTATATCCGTTCCCAAGTTCATGGTATGAATTTAGTTACTACAAATAAGAAATACTCTTTTTATTACCATGGTATTGCTGTTAAAGGTTGAGCGTGATTTCTACTGTAGTTTTCTTTAAAGGTTTCTATTTTTCCCCATGGCTTTGAAATTTGAAGAACGTTTCTGAAAATGGCAACTGGTACAAAACACAACAGCCTGATTCCTGGCAGGCATAACCTGCCAAGAGCATATTACACCTGTATTTCAATGCCCTACATTAGTCACCACTTGGTTTCTGGATATAATTTACCACGATGGTTTTTATTTATAAAGGCATATCTGGCTTGACACCTGGATGCTTACAAGACCTGCTTCTCCTACCAGGTCACCCTGTTCATTATGCTCATCCCAGAAGGTTGATTGTTGTACTTCTACAAACAGAGAAAAATTAAAACCACAAGGTGGCTGATTTTCCATTACTGCCCCAATCCTGTGGAATAGTTTCCTCTTAAAATTAAAGTTTAACTGTTAACTTTGTTCCATTTATAATGCTAATGTCCTACACTTTTATTATGACCTACTTACAGGTAGTCCTCAACTTGCCACCATTTGTTTAGTAACTGAAGTGACAACCGGTTTTCACTTAACCACCGTTGTAGCCATCCCTCTGGTCATGTTATCAGGATTGTATAACAACAGCTGCAAAATATTACAAAAATGAATGAAAGATACATTACATGACCATTTCAATTGTATGCTTTTAGAATGTGGAGTTCCTTGTGTTTTTTTTTTCCTAGTGTAAAGGCTCACAAAATGGACACTATAAATACAAGAGCAACACAAAGCAGCAAATTAGAATGATGCATACACTTTGGAAATGTCCATGACTTTAAATGTTCTATTTCTACAATTATTTGTTTGTGAGCAATTGTGTTCTATAATTGTGAGAGACTGTCTTGGGCATTCTTTTTGTTACCTGTTAAGAGAATAGCCTCACCAGTTTTCACAAGAGCTCAGTGGCTGAGGAAGTTCCTTCTGAAGGGAAAATCCAATTGCTGACATTTCTGTCATTTTATCCTATTCTCTTTCAACATATTTTATTAACAAAATTCTGAATATCTTGCTCTCTGTGGAGGTGGAGTGTCTAAAAACTTGAAATTTTCTTTCATGTTATGGCTCACTTGTGGGAAAAAATACAAGCAGTAGAAGAATGAATGCACAGTCTTGTAGGGGAGAGACTTATAATGTTCCCAAGTATTCATTAAGTGTTTGGTTATGAGTGCAAATTTATATTAAAATTAATTGATAATGTTTAAAATGTTTTTTTAGTTTTTTGTTTTTACTTTGAAAAACTAATATGGGTACTCTCCTGTTTTTGGAAAGTCTTAACAAAATTTGCAAACTTCTGCACAGAGTTTAGAATGATTGATTTGGGTGCTACTTAATTCCCTTTTTTGTGTGTGATATCAGAGTAGTTAATGTATTTACCTGAGATTAGAGGAATATTTGTTACGGTTCATGATGAAGATGACAAATGGCATAACTAAAAATACTTCAATTGATTTATATTGCTTTTATTACTCTTTTCCACCCCTACCTTTATCATATGCAAATCTGTTAAGATACTTTGGAGGGAAAAATGTGGACTTTGTAATGAACAGCATGATTTCACATCCAGGTTTAAAAGAACTAGGATCAACTTCCTGTTGTCTGAGTAGAGAAACAGCACATTACACTGGTGGCTAGTGATAGTGGTACTGTCAAAAAGGATCTTTATATTCTTTTTGGGAACGGAAGTCTAGAATGTAATGAAGGAAGATGTTCCCCTACAAAAATGAGTTCTTGATGGGTGTTCGGGTGCCAGCACTGTTTGAATGATCCAGACATCATGGAGTGGCTTTTCAGATACATACATACATACATACATACATACATACATACATACATACATACATATATTTATTAGTGATGCAAATGTTGGAGTTGTTGGGGAGGCTTATAAAATGTACAGAGAAAATATGATACATTATAATCAATAATTAAAAAAAAAAAAAACCAGGTTCCTACATATATCAGGGACCAGCCCCAGATAAAGAGTCAGGTCTTTAAAGACTTACAAAAACCCAGCAGGGTCGGGGCCAACCTGATCTACAGCGGGAATATGTTTTCTTAATTACAAACCTGTATTTACCTTAGAGTAAATCCCATCGAATGTTATAGGAATTACTTCTTAGTAAACATCACAATATATCAGATGGTATCTATTTGGCAGTGATATGATATCCATCAGCAGATTTGATTCCCAATTCCCATCCAGTGCTCTTCAAAATCTGTGCCAGAATACATCAGAGGTAGTATGAAAAGGTGCAGCAGTGGAGATGAAAAGAAAGAAATGTTGTGCAAGCAGAATTCACCAATTCTGCTTTTCAATAGCCTAAAGCAGTGGTTCCCAAACCTTTTAAGTCCACCACCCCCTTGGTGCTACAAACTCATCCTCGGTGTCCCCCACCCAGGGGTGGGATTCCAATTTCTGTGGGCATGGCCTAATTTGAGGGTGTGGCTTGCTGGTCACATGACTGGGTGGGTGTGGTTTGCTGGTCATGTGACTGGTTGGGCATGGCCAGGTGACTGGCAATCCAAATACAAGTGGTCCTCACTTAATGGCCGGTTGTTTAGCAAGCATTCTAATTTATGACTGGGGTGAGCCTGCAGGGCCGGTGCCTCGAACGCCCCCTGCCGCTTCTTAGCGCCACCTGGGGGGCTGGCAGAGGTGCGCTAAGAGGTGGCAGGGGGAATTGGATGCGCCAGCCAGCCCTGCAGGTTTACTCATTGACTAGCACCGCTCCGGAGCCGTTGCCTCCAATGCGGAAGTGGTGGCACGTTACGTGCCACCATGGCCGCGTTCGATGCGCCGCCCCCTGCTGCCTCTTAGCACCCCTCTGCTGGCCCCCTTGGGGACGCTAAGAGGCAGCAGGGGGGCATTCGAGGTGCCAGCCCTGCAGGTTCACCCATTGACTGTAGCACCGCTCCAGAGCCGGTGCCTCAATGAGTGAAACTGCAGGGCCAGCTGGCACCTCGAATGCCTCCCTGCCACCTCTTAGTGCCCCTCTGCCAGCCCCCTTGGGGATGCTAAGAGGTGGCAGGGGGCAGCATTTCAAACGCGATCGCGGCGGCACATAATGTGCCGCCACTTCCGCATTGGAGGCGCCGGCTCCGGAGTGGTGCTACAGTCAAAGAGTGAACCTGCAAGACCAGCGCCTCGAATGCCCCCTGCCGCCTGTTAGTGCCTCCCTGCTGGCCCCCTTGTCTCTTAGCACCCCCAAGGCATTCCCCCCCAGGGAGCAGTACTGCCCACTTTTGGAATCACTAGCCTAAAGTATGTATAATATGAACTATAGTAAGTGAAATATAGAATATGCAACCATGTAAAATATAAGTTAAATTCCATTCTGAAAGATTTGTTCATAAAATATGGATAAACATCATATGCAAATGGGAAGCTTGTGTATTTGGCATCTCATGATTCTATATATGTTCAAATATTTATGGAGTAAGGAAAGATGAAATTTCTAAAATAATCTTCCTTTGTTTTTTTTCTTTTCTCCCTTTTTTCTTTTTTTCTAGGATGGTTTAAAGTCCTTAGTCCTTGATCTGGATTATCCAGCACTGAGGAAGAACAAAAACATAGATAATTTCCTTAACAGATGTAAGTTTTTCTTATGTATAATATCCCTATGTAGATGAAGAATATTTATATATATATTATATAACATTTTTATTTGCTATAAGCTTGCCCCTAATTTCTAAAAGAGATTTGTTATAACGCTATTATGATAATGGACTCTGCCAATAGTAATTTAATATCATCATATTCTGGAACCCTCAAACTATACATTTAATTCTCGACAAAATGGGAGAACCAGTTGGTGTCGTGGTTAAAGGTATTACACCAGAAATCAGAAGACTGTGGGTTGTCTCAGGCACAAAACCAGCTGGGTGACTTTGTGCCATCACACAACTCAGCTCTGAAAAACAGGCAATGACGAACCACTTATGAAATATAATCTTGCCAAGAAAGCTGCATGGATTGTCCAAGCAGTTGCCAGGAGTCAAGACTAGCTTGAAGTGGGTGATGGTGGTGGAGAGAATCCAAAATAGTATGATTTGATTTCAAGGGTCAATGATAAAAAAAAAAGTTAAAATATAATATTTTAATGTACTTTTAACATTTCTTATAATTAAATTTCATAGTTAAAGTATTCCTGATTATGGTGGGTAAATTTAACAACTAATGCTGTTTTACATGGTTTTATTCAGTTTTGCTATTTATGTATACATGTAATCCTTGACTTACAGCCATTCATTTAATGACCATTCAGAGTTGCAACAGCACAGAAAATAGTAACATGACCCAATTTTCACATTTCTGATTATTGCAAGATTCCCACAGTCATATAATCAAACTATGGGTGCTTGGCAACTGGCATGTATTTACAATAGTTGCAGCATCCTGGGTTTTGGGATTGTCATTTGCAACTTTCTTAGGGGGCTTTTGACAAGCAAAGTCAATGGCGGAAGCCAGATTTGCTTAACAACCACATGATTCACTTAATAGCTTCACAATTCACTTAACAATCCTGTCAAAAATGGTGGCAGAATGGGACATGTCTCATTGAATAACTTCTTGCTTACAAAATAAATGTTTGGGTCAATTATGGTCATAAGTTGAGGGCCACCTGTACTTATTGATTTAAGGCCTGCTTTTTCTTATTTTGCAAAGAAAATATTTTGCACTGGACTTTTTAAAAGGAACTGTTTTCTTTATGCATTGCGCTGAAAATACAGCCTGACTTTGCAGATTAAATGGTCTATGCCAATTGTAATTACTAGTCTTAAATTTCTGTATTGTTAGTGGCTTAATGTGTATTATCTTTTGTGGATATTATTTTAATAGCACAAATATTTTTCTTTAAACTTTTTCAGATGAAAAAATTGTACAAAAAATGCGTGATCTTCAAATGAAAGTAGAAGATTATGATGTTGTTAAAGTGATTGGAAGAGGTGCATTTGGTGAAGTACAGCTGGTAAGAACTTAATATCAACATGAAACAATTGGGTTTCCATTAATTCTCTTAGGAATAATGTTTTTCTTTATGGCCATACTGCTTCATATTTACTTGCTTCAGGCTCCTTGGGTTAGTGGGTAATCTCAGAATAATTTAAATAAGGTTATGAATAAATAAAGTAAATAAGCAAATATAAATAACATGCATTGGAGCAAAAGTGCATATTTAATTTATACTGATAAGTATGAACTAATTATGGATTACCAGTGGGTTAATAGAAAGTTTGTGAAGATTACAGAATAGTGAATGGCCATTTTTTAAAAAGAAAAAAATATTTCTAGATAATAAAAGGAAGTATGACTTTATGTTGTACATTGACATGGAATCCGTTACAAAATTTAAAGATTGACAGCAACCTTGCTATATTGGATGAATTGTGGGATGATGAGAGAATTATTGGGCTGTTGCTATGATGATTGCATATTATCTTCAGTAATGGAAGCATTGGTTTATTGATTCCAGTTATAAGAGAGTATTGGTGTGTTTGTGCCTTTCTGTTTTGTTTTGCGGTTCCTCTTGGCGTTTTGTTGGCCATTATGGAAAAACACCGTTGGACAACAGAGGTCTCTGGTCAAATTCAGCAAGGCTGATTTATATTTTTATGTAGAAGATTCGCAAATCAGTATGTTATTATTAGACATAACAGATTTTTGAGATATGAATACTACACAATTATTGCCAGAATTCTTCAGAATGAAACACATGCTTTAATCGTGGGTCTGAAAGATGCATATGTATTAAAGCTGTTTTGGGGCTTTAATTTAATTGGTCCATAGGAAAGAGCCAAATTCTGACTATTAACATCAGAAGTGTTTCTTTTCTAAAGATGGTGCTAACACAGTTTTTGGTGCTTGGGAATTACAAATGTTCATATGCAATATAGACAAGTGTGAAATGTTTCAATGATTCTATAATAAATGGCTTGAAGAGTGGGTTTTTTTCTAGAATGTCTTTGTCTGTTTCTCATCTTTTCTCCTTAAGGAGGGATGGAAGGAATTGCCACAAAAACAATTTTTGTTTCTGTACCAATTGGATGTTAGATCTGTCCTCAACTTCTTGATGATGGTACCAGCACTGAATGCCCCATCATGGACATTTATTTTGTTTTGTAATAACTGCTTTTTTAAAAGAAAGAGGGTGTGTATTTGGGTGACTATCCTGTAAAAGTGTATTCCCTTTGGCTGATGATTTAATTATACTTTCTTTCTAAGAGTTCTACCCTTCAGGTTTCATTAAGTGTTCATTTTCATTAAGTGTTGTACCTTATGATTCTTGAAGAATGTATCTTTTCTTTCATGTATACCGAGAGTATTTGCACCAAGACAAATTCCTTGTGTGTCCAATCACACTTGGCCAATAAAGGTTTCTGGTCTTTCAAATTCTATGTCTTGGAGGCTGTTGCTTTTCAGTATTCAGATAAGCTTAGAGGATTGTTCTTTGGTATTTGTTATTGGTTCTCCATATCCAACTTTCTATATTATTTAAATCCTGCTATTTTTTTAATCAGGTTCGCCATAAAACAACGCAGAAAGTATATGCCATGAAGCTGCTTAGTAAATTTGAGATGTTAAAAAGGTCAGATTCAGCTTTCTTCTGGGAAGAGAGAGATATAATGGCTTTTGCCAATAGTCCATGGGTAGTTCAGGTATGGATATTTCATGTGTACAAAGTTTGGTGGTAATTTAAGGGAAATGTAAATAAATGGGGAAAATATAAATAAGTGAAAGAGGAATTTTTATGTTTTGATACCTGATGGCTTTAGAATTTGGTATAAATAGTAAACTGCTCATATAATTCGTTGATTTAAAATATACACATTTCTGTGCACTATTAGTTTTTTGAAAGACAGTCCTTCTATTAGTTTACCAAAGTCCTAGGATTTAGGAATCTCTTACCCATTCAAAAATCATACCAAGGTGATTTATGGTAGCCCATGAAGTAAAGTGACATTTTTAACTTAAAAAAGCAGAAAATAAGGCTTGGAACTAGCAGAAATTTTAACATTTTTGCTAATAACAAGAATTTAGTATTACAACATAACACTGAAAGCTATAATTATAATACGGATTCTTATCTAATAATTCTCTAAATGGCTGTCACTTTCCATCCTACCCAGTGATAGGTGTAGCTATTGCTTCACATAGGGGGAAAAAACTTATTGATAATGCTATACTTTATTTTCCACTGAAAAGTTTAATGGCACATAATGTTCTGACCTAGGTTTCACAAAACCACGACTCCTTGTCCTGACAAAACCCCTTTTTATTAGGCTAATGTGAATTCCTACCATTCACATTCAGCAAAGTCCTGGCAAACAGTCTTTCAAGGGTGAATGACAACCATAGACCTTATCAGGCTTGGAGAGTTGCCAGGCTGATAGCTTCCAAGCCCAACTCTGTACAAGAAAATACTTGACAAGGAATCTTTGAGAGTCACAAACAAAACTCACACTAATTATATGAACTAATTATCTCCTGCAAACACCACTCCCCTTTTGCTCCTCTTTATTCCCTATGGGAGGGGTCATTCACCATCCACCTGTGCCTTTACTCCTGAGCCAACCCTTGTTCCTTAACTGTTCCCTTCCCCTGGCAGCTGTCCACATGCGCATATTGGGAACAGGCTCCCGCTGTTCTTCTGCCCCACTGATCTCTGCCTCCAAAGGCAACTGATAACTGTTGGATAGCCCTAGCCCCATCTCTGCCTCTGATGCAGAGCACTCATCAGAGTCTTCCCCAGACTCCAGGACTGGCCCACGTTCCTTCCCAACCTTCTTACTGTCTGAGTTTACTGCCAGCTCTGCTGGCAGGCCACAAAACACAAAACCTTTATTTCATTGATGGTAAACTAAATTATTCTGGAACTCATAAAATCTTACAACAGTGGGCATACCTTATTAAAATTGTTTTTTGAGGTTTAAGGGGAAAATGTTAAAATCTAGTATTTTGCTGAGTGTTTAACACGTTGGCAGTCTTTTAGAACTGTTCTTTCTTTTGGAAACAGCTTTTTAGTGCCTTTCAAGATGACAGATACCTATACATGGTAATGGAATACATGCCAGGTGGTGATCTTGTCAACCTCATGAGCAATTATGATGTGCCTGAGAAGTGGGCCAAATTTTACACAGCTGAAGTGGTCCTTGCTCTCGATGCAATTCATTCCATGGGCTTGATACACAGAGATGTGAAACCTGATAATATGCTTTTGGATAAATACGGACATCTGAAGCTAGCAGATTTTGGTACTTGTATGAAAATGGATGAGGTAAGTATCTGGGTCATCGTGTCTGTTTCAAAACCGGTGTGTATAATCCAAAGAAGCTTATTGTTATTTGGGCAGCATATGAATATTAGTGAAATGAATTTAATTATACCATGGTTAATATTGTGGTGGCTGAGATACTTACCGTGAAGATTTGTGATTCAGTGCTTGCTTTTGTAATAAAATTAACCTGGTTTCTTGAACCAAGCTACTGTCTGTCAGCTGTTGCCTTCTATCTGTACTATGTAACATTAAAATTCTCTATGTTAAAATTATACTTTTCTGTTGCTTGAGTGTGTCTCTATCATATTAAGTATTTTTGGTATTGGTTTAAGGCAGGGGTAGGGGAAACTGGCTCTTTTATCACTTATGGACTTCAACTCCCAGAATTCCTGAGTGAGCCATAAAAGGTTCCCCAACCCTGGCCTACTGGTTTTTCAGAATATGTCCTGCATTTGTATATTAAACAGTCTCATTCAAGTCAAAAATTGATTTCCCCTACACCTGAAAAACCAGTAGGCCAGGGATGGGGAACCTTTTATGGCTCACTCAGGAATTCTGGGAGTTGAAGTCCATAAGTGATAAAAGAGCCAAGTTTCCCTACCCCTGGTTTAAGGTACTTGCTCAGCTTTCCATTTGCTTGCTTGCTTGTTTTGTTTGTAACATTGAGGTTGAACTGCTGGTTTGGGATATCATTCTGTACCACAAATCGATTCAATCTCACACCTACTCTCAAGAGAGATAGGAAAATGTAGAGTGTATTATAACGTTATCGTCTATTTTGAAAACTAAAAGAGAACTAAAGTTGATGGACAGATGTATGAAGTTGAAAAGTTGGGTCATAGTTCTGTGGTTCAAGTTTATAAAACCTGAAAGTCAGTTTGGCCTAGTGGTGAACGCTAGAAGCCAGCAGATAGTGAGTTATAGTTCTGCTTTAGGCATGAAAAACCAGCTGGATGAATTTGGGCCAATCACTCTCTCAGGACTTCTTTGTTTTTGTGGGGAGAATATGGGGAGGAGGAAGTATTGGGCATGTTCCTTGCCTTAAGTTATTTATAAAATAATAAAGATAAGATTACAAAATCTAAAAAAGTAAAAGTAATACAGATGTAACCTTAATCTGTTTAAGGAAGGCAAATAACATATTGCTGTGCTCTAGTATACCATGCTGTGAAGTTCTAAATTTGTTATGCTGTCAATACTTGTTGTAAAGGAAGGTTTATCAAACTGCCTGCTTTCTTACTAGGTTTCAGAATAGCCTAGAGAATAATGACATTGAAGATAGACAGTGTTTCTGTGACGATCCAGTGATCGCACACAGCACTACTTCTCGCTTAGGTTTCTTTCAGAATGGTTTGATCTGTTATATGAAAATCTATAGTGTTCAGGCTTCCCTTATTTTGAGAAGGAACCTGTCAAGCAAGAGGTTTTTACAGTATAATGAGATGGAAACCGGGGGAAGAACGCCTGAAAACATTGAAACCAGGGTTTATGTTCCTGCCCGAACAAGTTTCTGTTTAAGATTGCCGACACATTGAAATAGGTTGAAATGATTAATCCTAGTGATCGATCAATTATATTTAGGGCCAGTGTGGTATGGTAGTTAATATGTTGGTCTAGAGTGATGCTGATTGCAATGTCAAAATTTGGAGGTAACTGAAGGCAGACATTCTCTCCCATTCAAACTTACCTCAGTGCAGGGAGGATGAATTATTTGACAGCTGGTGAAATAGAAACGTTGCTTACACCCCACACTCCATATATGTAGAAAATTATATTCATATTACATGTATATTTCTATTCATGGGGGGGGAAAAATACCACAGATGGATAGCTTGATGGCATTTGGATGAGTTGTAGACTCTTGCCCTTCTAAATGGTTTGAGGCAGCAGCAGCCTCTTCTTTTTTCCCCCTTCTATTCTGACCCATCTTTTCTTCTTGCCCACTTTCCTTAGTTGTATTAAAACAATTTGTCAGACAGTGATTTGTAAATGTATTCCAGCAAGAACACAAATCAGGATGAGCTTTAGAGAAGCTGCAAGGATGACAAAGCTAAGATGGCATTCAGTGTGGAGCTGAAGTGGAAATTCTGTGTCTCTTTATATTCTATTCAATATTATTAGTTCCACATTTAGAAACCTTTAACATGAGAGCCTCATCAGTTAATTTAGAACTACCATATTTGAACTGCAACAATCTAGGAACAGTAGTAGCTGTCACAAAAAAAATACAAACGACTCTAGTGGCCACCAAATTTTTGTAGTGCCAATGAATTAGAATAGTATTTTGATTCAACCATTATGAATATACCTTTTCTTTTAAAATATTTATTTACTCTCCATTACCAAGTCATAGAATTTAAAATATACAGCACTCTGTTTATCTGAGAATCCCAATAAAGATAAAATTGCATAGAAGGGTCCAAATTATTCCTATAAGCTAAAGCTACAAATAATTGCTGCTGCTTTCAAAACACCTGGGTATTGGTTGTTTAGTAAGAATATCTCAATCTCCTCATCATAAATGGAGTTTATCAAACTAAAGAATGGGTGTATTAACTCTAAATCAGTAGTTTGTGTACAGTGGGCACTTTAAAAGGATTGATACACAAATCATTTCTATGTGCTCATGCCCAGTTACATTTTACAGGAAGAAATAACTTAAGGGGAACAGTTATTACTGTTCATGATGATTAAACATTCCCCTCTACACACACACACTTCTCACTAGAACAAACTCTCACCTGTAAACATGAAAAATTCTTTTTTTTTTACTATGCCAGAACGCCAAATTCCTCAGCTCATTGAGCTCTTCATGAAATTTCTGGTTGTTCATCTACCCTTATATGAAAATAATGTAATAAATCCCCAAAGTGCTTTTTTTCAAGAGGCACTAGACTGGACTTTTTGGTTTTTCTCTGAAGATGTTTGGGGCAACCATGACCTGGATGACTGAGAGTCTCCATAGGCACTGTAGCAAATAGCACTATAATAATAACAGAGATCATTCAAAGCCTCCTGATAATTGAAAAGCGGTTAACAGTAGCTAAAAATGATTAGAAAAGGAGGTATGCAAACTTTGTGGCCTTTCAAAGGCATTGACCACAGTTTGAGCAAGATGGCTAGTCTCCCAGAGTTCTAAATTCAACTAAACTAGGCAGTTGCCTTGGGATGAGCAGTTGTCTGAAGTACTTGTGAGTGATCTCAATCTTCTTTCCTTACCTGGAGAGGAATTGCCGAAGAGCTGGCCTCTTCATTCTTCTGTGGTTATTCACTCTGCTTTTCAGAACTCTCTTCAATCCGTGATTTCTTCCTCTAGTATGGATGTGATCTTTTTATCAAGGTTCTTACATGTATATGTGGAAGAACAACAGGTTGAGAAAGGATATTGAGAAATATACTTAGACTTGATTTCAGTATTTTAAAAATCTCTTTCATAAATGCTTGTTGATTAATAAAAAGCAATATCTATCATGTATTTCTCACTCAGAAGCAGCCCTTAGCATCCCCTAGTGGCTTTTCAATTTACTTTAAAATTAACCAAATAGTTTTGGAATAAAAAATTCTTTTCTATGGTAGACTAGAATATGTAAGTTTTGATTTGTAGATATCATTGTTCTAAAATAAAGACATTATCTGCCTACTATATTTATTGGAGTAATCAGTGAACTTTGTACAGTGGACGGATTTTTCTTTTTCCTATTATAAATTATTAAACTATTTAATCATGCCATTTTTGGCAAAAAGTTGAAAAGACATAAACTTGGAAAGGCTTAACAGATCTAAAAATATGAACATCTCCCCCTCCAAATCAGCAGAAATCCCATCCTTTGAGCTCTGTGTATATCTAAGGTTGCCAGAAATATGTCTATCAACTGTGAAAACATTTCCTGTCCTGTGAGAGAATGTATTAAATTTTAATTTCTATACTACTAAAACTCTCACATTTCTTTGTGCATAACTTTTAAGTTGGGAGTTATTGTGCATTGTACTTACACATCAGCCCCTGATGTTTGACTGCACTGTACATTTCAACATGGACTGCGTTCAAGGTAAATACATCTCTGAATATTTCCATGAATTTTTTTGAAGTACTTTTCAAGTAGATTAAAAGCTCTGCCATTGCTGAAGGCAGTGGGGAATCTGGGAAGGAAAGATCTCCGAAACAATGACTCAGTGAGTACTGGGTTGTTTAATCTCCAAGAAATGCTTCAAACATTTTATATATTGAATAGTTCTTTACCACTGACCTTGTTAAGAGGAAGATGTGATTCCACAGATCAGAGAGCAGTATGCATCCATTAAAATTTAGGAGGAAAATGTTCTTGAATCAATTTTGAATTGAACTAAGTACAGTACGTTAAATCTTCATGACTGGTTACTGGTTTATTTTAAAAAACTGCTAAAGCAGGTTGAAACTAACAGATAAAGGATACTTATACAATGGATAGTTAATTTGTTAGTAATTAGAGAAGATCCTCTTTCTGCAAGCTTATTTTAAACTTTCGTGCATCTTAAATTATGGTTAACCATTTAATAGAAATATAAGCAGTCCCTTGCCTATAGCAGAATACATTATACCATTTATTTTGTCCCTGTTATATAGGCGGTGCCTGCAACAGTTCTTTATTTTCTAGGTGAAAAGTAAAATATAGATACAGAATTGACTCTTGTTTAGACTTGGACTTCATTCTTCATTCTGAAAAGCTAGCAATGCTTAAAAATATATTTTAGAAGTTGGCATCCTACCCGTAAATAAATAAATTTGTCCCACTTAAAGAAGTACGCCTTCTTGTCAGCTGAGCCTTTCTCTGTCTGACCCGTAACTTCGTAACAATTCTTTTGTTGTATCCTTTTCATGGCCAACGGTTACAGCTTCATATTTTCCTAAAATAGTTTTGCAGAGCCCTAAATACATACATGGTTACTATGATAAGTTTTGATTATAATCATAATAATTCTTTCCAGGTTTTTCACTAGACCCTTCTAAACAGTGTGGTAAAATAATGCAGAATCTCACTTCTCCTTCCAGATAAGCCTCCCTATATCTAATTTAATAGTGGCTGCTAAGGTGATGCTAAATGTGTGCAAATACAGATAGTCCTTGACTTGTGATCACAATTGAGAATGGGATTTTGATCATAAGTCATTACGGTTATTACATGAGGCACCTACATGACTGCTTTACTCAACAACCATAATCCAAGCTCTTCCCATTGCACGCATGTCTCAAGGGTTGGGGGAGTCCTTGACAAGTCCTTTGCCCACTGGCACATGGAAACCTGCCATGGGCTGGGAGGCATCAGCGAACTACACCCACCAATGCTTGGATCCTCTCTCCACCCCACCACACCTGGATCCATTTACCTTTTCATTGCCTCACTCCATCCTGCATGCAAGCCCAATTCTGCAATGGTTCAGAAAGCTCCTTCTCTAAGTCTCTTGCGCGATTTGGAGGGGGTCTTTCAAATCATAATGAGAATGATGATATTTGCTAACGTTTTCTCCTCTGGAGAGGAGAAATGCTAGGGAAACTGACATTCTGAAAGGTTTTGAGTATCAGTGTATCAGTGTTGAGGCTCTCAGAGCCTTTTTAGCATTTTCTCCTCCAGAGAGGTGAAGGAAACTAATGAAAGAGGTGGATCCCAGAGGAGAAAATGCCACAGACTCTGAATCTTGGTGCTCTGCAGCGCTGAGGCTCAGACCCTTTTGCGTTTTTGCCTTCAGAATTCGTATCTTTTGTTAGCGTACTTCTGCTTTCTGGAGGAGAAAATACCAAAGGCTCTGAGTCTTAGCTTTCTGGAAGACTGAGAAGCAGAGCCTTTAGTGTTTTTTCTCCAGAGGATGCTAGTGAAAGAGGTGGGCTTCTCTTTTCAACCTTTCCTGTCGGCTTCTCCAGAAGCCAACGGAGAAGATTGCAAATAGCGATCACATGATTGCAAGAACTTGGCAACGGGTCATAACTTTGAACAGGTTGCAAGCACCTAAATTGCATCATGCGACCAGGGGGAGGATGGCCAACATTTTATGATGCCCAGACCTGCTTTTATGAGTCTGTGGGCTCTATTTGAATCTCTCTGGCACCATTGTCCTGCCTTGGAACATCTCCAGATTCTGCTGCCGAAATATAGTAGCAAGGTCATTGGCCAGTTATGTGGTTGCAAAATAAGTATGCTTTTAACCACACAAGGAATTTGTCTCACAGTTTTGCACTTTAACCTTTACAGATAAAAAAAATAAATGATATAGCTATAACACATGATTTTTGAAATCTTGGGATCCTTTTTAAATGAAAATGTATCCCTACTCAGGGAGGAAAATTGTCATGGCTGCTTTAATAAATTTGTTTATTAAATATTTAGTTATGTATTATTGTATGTATTATAACCACAGTGCAGCTTCTGAAATAAGGTTTATAGTTGACTTAATATGCTAAAATTAACATCATTTTAAAGTGGCATTTAATTACTAGCAGACACAAAAGCATCTTATCTTTAAACCTTGTGGATATGAAGAAAAGGAGGCTTCTGGCTACATGAAGTCATTCCATTGAGCTTAAATTATTTGAATAACTTCTTTCACTAATGTTAAGGTAATCAGATTTTCCAATCTGTCAATAAATTATGATTTATTTAAAGTGGTGCTTAGAACTTTATGAACCTTTTTGAATTTTCCATAGTTCTGCATAAATGTACCTTAGAATGTGGTCTGGTCTCCAAACAAACTAGATACAAGCAGTCCATGTAATGACCACAAGGGAGACCCAAATTTCCATTGCTAAGCAAGACAGCTGTTAAGGGAGTTTTGCCCCATTTTACAACCTTTCTTGTCACAGTTGTTAAGTGGATCACTGCAGTTTTAAGTTAATAGCAAGGTTGTTAAGTGAATCTGGTTTGCCCATTGACTTTGCTTGTCAGAAGGTCACAAAAAGTGATTATAGACCTTGGGACATTGGAACCATCATATATAGGAACCAGTTGCCAAGCATCGGAATTTTGATCACATGATTGTGGGGGTGCTGCAGTGGTTGTAAGTGTGAAAAAGTGGTCATAAGTCACTTCTTTTCAATGCTGTTGTAGCTTTGGTCACTGAACAAAGTAAGTCGAAGGCTACTTATAAAGAAAACCCAATTAAACAAATAAGCAAAAAATGTGTTTATTAATTTATTAAGGAAAGTGATGCAAAGCTTTGTAAACCTCTAAGGTTATCACTTCATTTGAAGGGGAAATTAGAGTCAGGTGTTTCAGCCAGGATTATAATCAGGTATGAGTATGGGAAGTCCTCCCTTATTTAAAGAACAGAGTTCTCAATCTTTAGCTTTTGTTTCATTTGTGCAGAGTACTTCACGTTTTAGATTAGATTGATGCAGAACCATTGAACATTTGAAACTGTAAACTATGAACAAATGTATTCCAATGTCATCATCTTGTGTGCTGGAGAGTAGACTGGAGCTTTTGAGCAATTATTTATTGTGAAATATATGTGGCTGCCCATCTCATATATCGGTGATTCTAGATGCCCAACAGTTAAAACAGGATAAAAACTAAGAAATAATAAAAAATATACATAATGTAAAAAGTAGCAACCAGTATAGATAATCCTTGAGTTATGATCAACCTGAAAAGGGGGACTTATATCCCATATTTGAAGATCCAGTAGTCAGGCCTCCTCTGCAGTTACATGACTGAATTTCAGGTATTGGCAACATGGCCACATTTACACAAAACTTACACCTGTAGCGAATCTTTGTTCGCTTAACAACCGTCACAAAATTGGGTGGGTCACACGATTGACCCATTTTACTACTCTTATGATGCACAACCATAATGGCCAGGCTTCATTATGGTTGTAGAACAAGGACTAGCTATATAACCTACAAATGGATGCACCCAAAAGTATTAGAGATCCAGACTTAATGCCTTAAGGCAAGGTATTAATGCCTTGCATAAGCCAATAGGATTGGAACAATTCTGATTTTGAAGAGTTATATTCCAAAGAGTGGGAGCCATGGCAGAAAAGGCCCTCTTCTGGACGCAGTCAGATGGCGCACGCTCTCACAGGTCATGCCTCTCCTGCTGTTGTATATACCAGATGACTAGATACCCTGAGGAGAGATACTCCTATAAGTAACTTGGCGCCAGGCATTGAAGAGTGAGCATTAGCACTTTGAATTGTACCCAGAAGCATAACAGGAACAATGCAGTTCATAAAGCAGAAGCTTGACATATGTTAAATGGCCGGCAACCATAACTGCCCATGCTACCACATTTTGCACCATCAGAAACTTCCAAATATTCTTCAAGGACACCTGCAGGTTTTAGTAGCATGGTTTGCACAGTTCTGAGTTATGAATTAATGTGGTTTTTAATTCTTCTAGCATGGAAGCAATGAACAAATCTGATTTATGTAATTCTTGTGTCTTAATAATGCCCAAAGCAAGCGTTGCACATTATCTGTCACCATCAGTCCTTAAAATATATGTTTCAGGGTGGATCACTACCACTAACTGGTTACTTTTTTAGTGTTAAATAGAACGGATAACGTGGAGGCAAGTAAAATAAGAATTGAACCTGGAACTTCTGCTTCACAACTTTTATTGCTCTACAATTTACCACTAGTAAGACACTTGAATAGATAAGCTATCAGAAAAATATGCTTTCTTTATAGGTTTATATGGGCTATAATCCATAACTGGAATGCTTAAAGCCACTAAGTTACTCTAATAGAGGTGTGACTATATATTGTTTTCTGTTATTTTAGGAGCAGCTCCAAAATTCTCTTGAAATTTATTGCAAACCAGTTGATTCTGTGAGCCATTAACTGGACATAGCATACATTCTCAGCTTTTGTTTACTTTGTCTGACTTCGTTTAACTTTAAGCTTAACTCCTTCACTTCAGTGAACAAGAACTATTTTTTTATACTTAGGCCCTAGGCTTCATGTAAAAGAAGCACAAGGCATATTGGTAAAAAATAGTATGGTTAAAATGGAAAAGAAAAAATGAAAAAAAAAGTACGTAGTGTTAACTATCATATCTAAGTGTTGTTTAATTGTCATTGTTTATGTGGTTGAATAGACTGGCATGGTGCGTTGTGATACAGCTGTTGGAACACCAGATTATATATCACCTGAAGTATTAAAATCACAAGGTGGTGATGGATACTATGGACGGGAATGTGATTGGTGGTCTGTTGGAGTTTTTCTGTTTGAAATGCTTGTTGGTAAGTAGTGGGTTCCTTCCTTCCTTTCCTTGTGTGTATATGGATTTTTGTCTTGATAATACTTAATATGTTCTAGTGATGTAATTGCTGCAAATATATAACACAGCTTTGCGCTCTCTATGAGTTGTGTGTGCTCACATGCTTTTGCTGCTGCTGATACTGGTCCCTAATTGACTCTGGTTTTTAGTAATGCTTTTTAGATTCTTATAAAATGAACTTCCCTAAATATCACGGAAAATTGGCACTTCTATCTGGCATGACCACATGCTGAACATTGTAACTTTAATTATTTCTTAGTTAAAGAAAAGCAGTTTTATTTTTTGGACTTTACTGAGTCCACCCAAATCCAAAAGGAAAGAAAACAAAAATAGGCTTCTCACCACTTTTAAAAGCTCTTTCCAATTATATATGAAGTTTTATAAAGACTGGTTTATGCATATAAAAACCTTGTTAAAATAATTGAAAGGAGAAATTAGAGCTTTTTAAGTCAGATATTTGATGCTTTAGATTAAAAATAGAGACAAAAACAATAGAGACAAAAAGGCTGGTTATAAAGTCACATGAAATAATTACTCAGCTTAAAAATTCCAATAAACAACTTCATAGAAATGGCAAATGTTTTGAAAACAAAGATCTTCAGGATGAGATTATCTGACTGCAGAGTTTATATAGCAATTACAGACACACAAACACGCATACAAAGGGAGAGAGAAAAACTTTATTTCTCTACTTATTACTAAACATATTTGCAGCCTATGACTGCTTTGATGGAAAATTGTATAGCTGAGGTTTTGATCTCTTCAGCCATTGCATAATTTTGAAATTGAAGCTACTTATCAGGATTTCTATTTCACTTGGTTCAAAAACCTAGTCCTAAAATGGAAGGGTCCCCCCCCACCCAATATTCTACATTTGTCATGGCAAGTGGGCCCTTTTGAATTAGAAGGAAACCACATACTTTCTCAAGAGGAAGAAAATTACTAGGAGTGGTTGGTCAAAAATTTGGAATTTGATTAACAAGTGCTCAAACTTTATAACGGAGCAAGAAATAAATGTTTCAGAGAGTTGCTTTAAATACTAGTGATGGAGCTGCTTTAATAATTAATTTAAAAATCATTATGGTTCTAGGGATTTTTCAGGTGTAGTATTTATTTATGAAATTTATATGGATGTTTTCGGCATCATTTTATTAGGTCATGTTATTAAATAAACTCTTTTTCAATTAAAATACAGTTCATTACAATCTAATTTTTCTAAACATTTCAAACTTGTATGTTGAATAAGGAAAGAGAAGGACAAACAAAATACAAAAGGAGGAATCCTAAATAGTGGTAAATATTTTTTAATTAGTTTACACATTTCAGAAAATACTTCTTTTTTAAGGATGTTTCTAGAATATCTATGAACTAATTGATTGACACTACATATCACAACTTTTCAATCCTTTGCAAGAAGAATATACCTTTTTAAAATTTCACATTAGAATTATTCTAAACTAGTTTGTTTTCTAGTATTCTAGTTCTAGATAAATGTATTAATATATATAATATAGGTTTGATAGCAAGGTCAGACTTTGCCCAAGTAAAATTAACAATTATAGGAAATATTGCCCCCTTTTTATTGATGGTATTTAAGTATTTCTTTATTATCTTTACAAAAGAGGCTGTGATTTATAAAAGGTACAACAAAAATTTAAAGTGTTTTTAATAAGTAGACATTCTACATCCTGGATGGCATATTTTGATGCATATTACATTATAGCCAATGCTTTATAGAAAATCAAAAGATTAAAATGGGGGGAACGTTTTTAAATACGTATTTAGAAATGGTATAGAAAGTTAGATTAGAAGGAGGTTAGACTAGACCACCGAGGTCCCTTTCAACTCTGCTATTCTGTATGAAAGATTTCACTAAGATATATAAAGCACCTATGAGTGATAAACAGGAATTTTATCAAAGCAGAATATTCACTAAACAGATATTGACAATGAGATAAAAGTGTGAATTACTGGTTCAAACCATTGCACCAATATGTTTCTTATTTAGGATGTCCAGTTTAAGAATATAGTGATTCTGACTCGGTAAATCAGCAATCTATTTAAATTCTTGATTGTATAATATTGATACATTAATAATTTTTATATATCATAGCTCTTGTCAAGATTATACATGACTTAGTTGACCCTTTATCTTACTAAGAAATATTTTATACCATTAAATTGATGTAAATAAGGACTTACTGGCCCAGATGGTTATCTGATTCGTTGGTGTTACATATTGATTATACCAACACCATTCAGATTTTAGAATGGCAGATGCATTATATATGATATTACCTTTAATTATATGTCATTGTTTTTAGGAAAGACTACCAAGTATCTAGTAATATGAGGCTATGAATTGTAATTCCAAAGTATATATTCAGAAAAATTGAAATTAGCAGTGATTTTTTTGGATGTGGAAATGCCTTTGATATGTTAGAAAATTTTGAAACAATTATTGTTTAATTGAGGAATTTTTATAGATACTCATAGATAAATTGCACAATAAATCTCTCCCCCTAGGCATTTTTGAGATAGAAGATTCATGACAACAAATTGTCCATTCTCAGTAGCAAATTCTCTTCTCTATGATGTAATATGTTTTCTTTAAATATTTGTATAAAAGTTAGTGATACGGTAATTAAATGCATAAGCCAATGTAAGGAATGTTGTATACAGTTAGACTCATTGTTTTGAAGCACCAGGAAATACAATTTATGCATGCTAGAAACAACTGTCATGTGAGTTTCAGCAAATGGTAAATCTTGGTTGGAGTTAAGGCCATACAGTTTTCATGAAGCGAATACTTGCAGTTTCTTCCTCTATCTCCTCTTGAACAATTGAAATAAAGTAGTCAAAAACAATTTCCGCTGTGAAACTAAGCAGGATTGCTTGTTATGCCCAGACTCCGGGGTACAACTTGGAACCTAAATGATATATTGCATGAAGAGGAGCAGTTTCTCTTGGTTGAATGGAATGCTTCTTGTCACTTTCTCTTTTTTCCAATGCCTCTACAAGATCTGCTTTTCCAAAGGACATTAAGGGAATTTGAGGTATTTTGGGTGTGGGGTGGGAAACTATCGTTTTGATATGTTACCAACAAAAAAATTAATTTCAACTTGCAGTTTTGAACAAACCAGAATTGTAAACCATAATTTGACTCTGGATTTGTTGAAACGGGAGCTGTATAAATTATGAGCTTTCCAGAGATTTTTCTACTTAATTTTTAAAAGAGAAGGGAAAGAAAAACATCACTTATTCTTGCAGAGGTAGAGGCGGAAGAAGATTATAGAGGTCCAGTTCAAATCTAAAGAGGACCAGCAAGCTTATGTTTTGAATCTTTAAGCATTGAATGCTCAATTTACCATCTTAAATGCTATGTCAATCTTTAAGATTCAACCACAACAATAATGTCTGTACATTTTGAACTTTTAGGAGATACTCCGTTTTATGCTGATTCATTGGTAGGAACATACAGTAAAATAATGGATCACAAGAACTCATTGCATTTCCCAGAAGATGTAGAAATTTCAAGGCAGGCAAAGGATATTATCTGTGCTTTTTTAACAGACAGGTTTGTAAACATTTTTTCCTTACTGGGGTGGATTTGTTATTGGAAACTATTCTGTCCAAACAGGCATTTAGGATATCTCACTGATATAATCTGTGAATATAATTTTGAGACTCCATTTGTAGACAAAACCCAACTTAAATTTGTCATTATTTTAGGCAGTACTTTCAACTTGGCTTAATTTTGAGAAATTCCATGAAATCAAACCCTCATGGTTATCAGGTTTTCCTAGGAATTATATCGAATAGCAATAGCACTTAGACTTATATACCACTTCATAGAGCTTTACAGCCCTCTCTAAGTGGTTTACAGAGTCAGCCTATTGTCCCCAACAATCTGGGTCCTCATTTTACTGACCTCAGAAGGATGGAAGCATGAGTCAATCTTGAGCCTGGTAAGAATCGAACTGCCGGCAGAATTAGCCTGCAATGCTGCATTCTAACAACTGTGCCACCACAGTTCATAATAGCAATAAGATTTACCAGCTTATAAATATCTCGCTGAATTTGGAGAGAGTGAAAAAGAACTCCCACCAGCCATAAAGTTTCACCGGAGTAATGTACATCTTATTTGTTTGTGCTAGAGGCTGTCTCCTATTTGTCCTGCCACCCAGTTTGCATTTATGAGTATCAGGGAAAATGCAAACACAAGTTTAAATATTGCTAATGTAAGCAAAATTGATTTCCTTCAACTTCTGTCCTAACTATTATTAACATTCAAGATCAGTTAAATGATCTTGATTTTCTTGATTCTCTTGGTGGCTATATGAACCGATGGAAATGACACTGTGTGCACAATTATTAGGCAAATGACCATTTTGACCATATCATTTGTATGAATATTTTCCACCTCCAAACTGTATTAACTTAAATGCTTAGTGGATATAAGCATATTGGGTGAGGTTCATTTGTGTCATGAGGGAGGGAGGGTGTGGCCTAAGGAGATCAACACCCTATACCAAGATGTACATAATCATTAGGCAGTTTCTTTCCCTCAGGCAAAATGAGCCAAAAAAGAGATTTAACTCACTCTGAAAAATCAAAAATTGTAAAAAGTCTTTCAGAGGGATGCAGCACTCTTGAAATTACTAAAATATTGGGGTGTGATCACAGAACCATTAAATATTTTGTTGCACAAAATAGGGTTGCAAGAAATGTGTTGAGAAAAAAAAGACGCACACTAACAACCAAGGATTTAAGAAGAATCAAACGTGAAGCCACCAGGAACCCATTATCCTCCAGTACTGTCATATTCCAGAACTGCAACCTACCTGGAGTGCCCAGAAATACAAAGACATGGCCAAGAGACATGGCCAAGGTAAGAAAGGCTGAAACCCAACCACCACTGAACAAGACACAGAAGTTGATACAGCAAGACTGGGCCAAGAAATATCTGAAGACAGATTTTTCAAAGACTGATAACATGAGATTGACTCTTGATCGACCAGATGGATGGGCCCTTTTCTGGATCAGTAACAGGCACAGAGCTCCAACTTCAACTCAGAAGCCAGCAAGATGAGGTGTGGTACTGGTATGGGCTGGTATTATTAAATATGAGCTAGTTGGACCTTTTTGGGTTGAAGATGGACTCAAAATCAACTCCCAAACCTACTGCCGGTTTTTAGAAGACACTTTCTTCAAGCAGTGGTACAGGAAAAAGTCTGCATCTTTCATGAAGACCATGATTTTTATGCAGGACAATGGTCCATCGCATGCATCAAAGTACCCCACTACGTAGCCAGCTAGTAAAGACAAAGATGAAAGAATAATGACATGGCCCCTTTCCTCACCTGACCTAAACCCTAGTGAGAAGTTGTGGACCATTCTTAAACAGGAGATTTACAGTGAAGGAAAACAGCACACCTCTCTGAACAGGAACGCTGTGGTTGTTGCTGCACAAAAAGCTGATTGTCAACAGATCAAGAAACTGACAGACTCCATGAATTTATGAGTGTTATTGAAAAGAAGGGTGTCTAAATTGGTCACTGATTTTTTGCTTTCAAATGTCAGAAATATTTATTTGTACATTTTGAGTTGTTTGTTTATTATTCTCACTTTAACAGATACAAATAAATGAGTGAGGGGCAAATTTTCATTTTTCATTTAGTTGCATAATAATTCTGCACACTCATGGGTGCCCAATAATTGCTCACACATGGATATTCTCCTAAGAAAGCCAACACCTCGCTTTTACTTTTTTAAATATTCAGGTTTGAGGTTTATTAACATTTTGGATTGACTAAGAGCACTGTAGTTGTTCAATAATAAAATTATTCCTCCAAAATACAACTTGCCTAATAATTGTGCACAAAGTGTACACATATTGCTTTACGCCAATTATTGTGCTTAAACCTGCAATTTAAGACCTTCATTTTGTATAACTTTCTGTCCCATGTGAGGGTAAGGAGTAAAGAAATACATGAAGAAATAAAATACTTTAAAGTTTTAAAGAGGACAACTCTGAGTTTATATTCCTTTCTACTATGATGTAGGCCTGTTTGTGTATGTTTATATATTTGTGTGTATGTGTATATATGTATGTCACCAAGGTAATAATTATTAGTTATATGACAAATTTCGATACACAAGTATTTCCTGAGGTGAACTTAGGAACACAAAAATGTTATGTTAAAAATAGATGAGTTTGCCGCTTACATAATGGGTTCATTATACATTGTTGGGGAAAATATGAATATGGGTATGGGTGAGTTTAAAGGATGTGATCTTTGAATACTTATTTCAGTAAAGTTTGAATAACTTTCTGTGTTAGGAAGCCAGGTCTTCTGTCATTTATGTTGAAATATTTGCACTGTGGTTTGGCAAACTTGTAGGGTGGTTTTTTTTTTTTTTTAAAAAAAAGAACTTTTTTTCCAGCATTCCTTTTCTACTGAGTGCAGTCGGAATCATGTCTTACTCCACACGTGGCAGAACGAGAATTCCAGTTATTTCACCCAGTATATGTGAGAGCACTGAGAAACTTAGTAGCAAATACACGGGGAGGATTCAGGTTGCAATATTAATGTTAATGAACAGTTAAAAATTATAGTTTATCTTACACATTTAGGCAACCCTGGCATTGAAATAAAAACTGTGAATAGATTTCCTCAGAATAGAAAATTGTAAATCTTATAATAAAATTTGACTTTAATTGCCATGTTTAGGGATGTGCGGCTAGGGAGAAATGGAGTTGAAGAAATTAAATCTCATCTATTCTTTAAGAATGATCAATGGGACTGGAATAACATTCGAGACAGTAAGTATCTTTAAAAAAAATTTAAATGCATTTTTCTTTTTTGTGCATGAGTGTGTCTAAGCTAGTTTAATGTGGATTTAAAATGTAAGCTATTTACTGTGTAAAAACTTGGTTTTTTTTTAAGGTGACACTTTCCTGCAAATGTGAAAGCTTTACGATTACTTACATTTTATTACAACTAAATGCCAAAGTAAAGTTTCTAGATTGGAAGTTGGTGAAATGCTCCTAAAATCAACGTCAGTGTTTCGTTGTTTTTTTGCATATTTCTTACAGTAAATATTTCATTTAGTGCAAATCTCATTTCTAACAGTCTTATGCAGTTGAAAGGGCAGGCTTTTCCATTACATTCGGGGGCCTTGCCTTTACAAGGTAGGAAAAGATCCATAAACACTGTCATGTTTTCTATGCTTACAGAAGAATTGGATTGGGGAAGAGATTAGTGATGGGGTGGGTGATTATAAAATGCTTAGCTGATTATAAAGTGCTTAAAGGTGGAGACCCTGGAATGTACTAACTCAAATAAAAAAACTAGGTGATTTCAAATGTTTTTGTAAACCATCTTAATATCCATGTGATTCAGGGCGAGAGAGAATCTACAATGCAGACATTTAGTTCTTTATGAAGTTTTTCATTTTCATAGTCTATTGTGTTGGGTCTCATTCTTAAAGCAATGAATGTCTATGGAGATTCTCAATCATCCATGTCATGGTTGAGCTAAAGTTGCTTTTCCTAAAGATAACTTTCTTGAAAAGAAATCCAGCTGCATTTTGGAAAAGCACCTTTGGGACAAAAAGCCACTAGAAAAGCACCTTTGGGATAAAAGTAAAGAAAGTCCAGCTGCATTTTGGAAAAACACCTTGGGGACAAAGCAGCCGACTTTCAACTTGAAAGCTTTTTGAAAGGGGCAGATTATGGGAGCCGAAATGAAACTTAAATTTCTTACGTATTTTATCTTAGACACAATTCTGCCCTGTCAGCTTTGTTTAGTCAAACATATATTCTTAATACCTAACATTGATTAATTTGTTTAATAGGGGGAAATTTTGTCCCAGATTGGGAATAAGCAACCTTGCTGTTTGAATGTTCTGAAGCAAGATAGTGTTAATTACACATTGAATTAAAATAATTCTCTTATTTTGAAACTATAGAATACATTGAGAGGCATTGTGGCCTACCACAATGGATTAAACATCATGGATGCTTTGAGAGAATAGGAGACTATTACTATTTAGATGAAGTTCCTTATAGAGTAACAACTGAGATCTTGGTGCTGGCATGTGATACAAAATTAAACCTTAATAACAAAAGAAAAATGTTGTTTTAATATAAGAACATTGAATGTTGTTCTAATACAGGTATCTACTCTTTTTTTTTCAGCTGCTGCACCTGTTGTACCCGAACTGAGTAGTGATATAGATAGCAGTAATTTTGATGATATTGAAGATGACAAAGGAGAGGGTGAAACCTTTCCAGTCCCAAAAGCATTTGTTGGAAACCAACTGTCTTTCATTGGATTTACTTACTTTCGAGAGAACCTGTATGTAGCATACGTGTAAAAATATGCATACCAATTAACTTGGCTTTTCAGCAGTGATTTTACTTGTGTATGTGTGTTATGCATGCACGTATGTATGTATGTATGTGTGTGTGTGTGTGTGTGTGCCATTGGATTATGTTTTTGTAGTTGCCAAAATGTTTATTACTGCATTTTCAGGTGAAGGACAGGGAAAAATAAAATACACACACAATAGAGGCATTGCTCTTATAGTCAGTTATGCTGAACTGCATTTCGTATACGAATATATCTGCTTACATAGACTTTTTTTTTGAAGCTTTCTATTTAAAATGGATTTAAGAATCTCTTAGGATCCTCCCCCATTAACCAAAAAGCTCCAGGGTCTGTTAATAAGAGCTATTGCTAAATAAATGCCTTCATTCTAAGCACAGTCTAGTGGGATTAGGACTAGAGAGAATTGATTAAAATGAGTTGATTGGCACAGTGGCCAGAGTTTTTGAAAACTTCTGTTTTGAACAGGTTGCTAAGTGACTTTCCTGAGCTCGGTAAGAAAGTTGAACCCTGTCAGAACAATGGGACAAAGAAAAATGAACTTAGGAAAAATGAGGTAAGTACTCATATTTTATTGTGCTAAACATTCATATGTATGGAAACTGTGTGCATTGGTAGTTAATTAATTGCACAAATCTAGTACTGCTTGTGAATTATCCACTTCTATAAAAAGGGGTTCTGGTCATTATATGATTTAAGCTTTAGATAAGTAGATTTTTAAGGATAATATAAATCAAGCAATATAGATTATTGGGGGAAAATGGAAAAGTATCCTGTTTTTAAGCATGTATCTGATTTTTATTTTTTACAGGATGGTGAAGAGGTAAGCACATTCTGAAGATTTTTTATCAATATGTATTGCTATATGATACACACACATACAATTTTCTCTTTCTCTCTTTCCATGAAATATCAAAATACCATTTTATAACATCGGATTTGTGTCTGTGTGCATTTTTTAAAAGCAAATTTGGGTTGGTTTTAATTTAGGAAATATGGAAGAGGCTTCACATTTATTATTGTAAACTTTGCTGTTAAAAATAAATTTAAAATACACAGTGTAACACCACAGTGAAATTTAAAAACAATGATGTGACAAATCTGTAAGTTTTTGACTGAAGTATTAATTCATATTCATTATCATGTGCTTCAGCAAGTTCAGTATATTTTGTATATATTATCATAAAAATAATTTACTTTCACTTTGGCAAATAACTAGCAATGAAATGATCAGTATGAATCAGGAATTCCCAGATTTTTAACACCACAAGCCCTTTTTATATTTTGGAGACATCTTGCCTCTAGGTGAATAATGTTATATCTGTCCTTCATTTTGCCTATGTAAATGCACATATTGATCTCTAACTCCATCTTTCCATCACCTTGTCCAGCACTGATGTTTATGTTACTCACCCTCCGACTTTATGCATTTCCATCACCTCATCAACTTGTCCCTGGATTATTAGACCTTCATTTGAAAATTACTGCATTGCTTTCTACAATGATACCTTTTATAAAAATTCCACATATTCACTAACAACACCACTCCCAAATTCTTCATACCATCCCAGTTTAGGAACTTCTGGTGTATGCTATATAAATAAGGGTATTTTTGCATGCTAACTTTCTAAATTCTTTCACTTACAAATGCCTAAAAATCAGGGGATTTTTTTTCTGTCAGCTTATACAATTTCAGGAAAAAATAAACAAATTAGAAGATCAGCTCCGTAATGAAATACAAACCAAAGATGACCTCGAGCAAAAATACAGGTATAACTTTATTTTCTTTATAAAAATTAGAAACTCTTAAAATACAATTTTAGTTTCTTAAAATATATAGATATAGACTAAACACATTCCTTAAAATACATGTAATATAAATGAAGAATCTTTCTTATATTAAAAGCTGTAATATCAAAAAGCAGTTATATTTGTTACACCTTATATACAGTGGTGTTTAAAAGTTTGTGAATACTTTTGAATTTTTAATATCTCTGCATACATGTGTTTGTTTGCCTAATTTACGTGGCTGCCCATCTTAACAAGGGACTCTGTGACAAAGAGAATTAAAATAGAATAAAAACAATAACAAACAATATAAAATTGAAAATAGAGGCAGTTGAAAAACAACCATTCACTAACACAATCAAGAAGTAGGTTCCTGTGCACAGTTGGGGGCCTGTCTAAGGCATGAAGGGTTTAAAGGTGATAACCAGCACCTTAAATTGCACCCAGAAGCACACAGGCAACCAATGGTGATCATGGAGTAGTGGTATTACATGTGCCAAGTAACTGGAGTCCATGCTGCTGTCAACTCATAAAACATTTTTATGGTTGTTTACAGTTACCAACGGAAAGGAGTTTGAAAGAGCAGTACGGCAGCTGGTTTAATTTAATTGGTGTAATTGCCAGAATCCTGAGAGCTGCTGCATTCTGCCTCAGTGAAATCTTCTGACTGCTCTTCAACCTTGCTTGAACATAGAATATAGAATAAGGCTAAGTCAAAGCTTGTAGCACCACATCCAGGTCCCCACAGCCTCTAGAAATTGGGGCAGGGTATCCATGACATCACTCAAGTAGCCAGGAGGATAAATATAAAGCTGAGTATCATAAGCATTTTAGTGATAACATCCCCCCAAAACATTGGATGACGTCACCCAGTAGCCTCATGTAGATGTTAGGCGGGGAGAAAATACTCAGCCCTATTGCACTCCACAAAGTGGGGCTATGGGCTGGATTCTCTCATCCATCAATACTGATTGGAACCAATCCTGGAGGAAAGAGGAGAACTAGGTAATACTTTGCTGCCGATCTTTAATTCTAAATCTGGTCTCATCAGATACCATGATAAATGGAATAGAAAGCCACTGAGAAGACAAAAAGAGCAACCTGACATAAAAATCCAAACTAAAATGCGATCTGTTTTCCATACAAGTTCTAAAACTAGATGACGAGAACAATTGAGTTAACAACATTATATTGTTTATGTATTCTTTGATGAAAATGAACCAAAGAAACATATTCGTGCGTGGCAAATATATATTTTGCTTTCAGTAACTGGTGTGCCTCCCTTGGGCAGAAATAACGACAACTAAATGTTTCTGATAGCTGTTGATTGTTCATGTGCATTGGCTTGGAGAAAAATTAACCTATTCCTTCTTATACAACAGCTTTAACTCAGGGATGTTGGTGAACTTTAGTATATGAACTGCTCACTTCAAGTCCTTCCGCACCATTTCTGAAGGATTAAGGGGAGGGTTTTGATTTGGCCTTTCCAAAACATTAACTTTCTTCTGATTTAGCTTTCTCATAGATTCAGTTCATAGACAGGTATCATGACATTTTCTTGTAGAATTTGCAGGTATAAGTCAAAATTCATCATCTTGTCAATAATAGCAAGTTGGCCTGGTATAGAGGCTGCAAAGCAGGCCAAAGTCACGATGCTACCAGGTTTCACAGATGACGCAAAGTTTTTTGCACTAGGATGCAGGGTTTGCTTTTTGCTAAATATGATGTTTTCATTCAAGAAAAAAAAGTTATGTTTTACATTTCTCCCTTTACTTTCTTGCAGTAACTTTTTGGCTTTATCCATGTGGTCTTTCACAAACTACAGAGGGGGTAGCAAGATTCTTTTTGGAGAGTATTGGCTTTTTCTTTGCCACTCTGCCATGCAAACCTTGTTATTTAGTATTCTGGAGATGGTCTTACAATGACATTTGCCAGTGAAAAAGAGGCCTTTAGTTCCTTAGATTTACCCTGGGGTTCTTTGAGGCCATCTGGAGTATTCCATGCCTTGATCTTGGTGTGAAATTGGTTGGCTGACCACTACTTCAGAGGGTAATAATGGTGTTTAATTGCCTCTATTTGTATATAGTCTATCTGACAGTGGACTGGTGGAGTCCTAAGTCTTTACAAATAATTTTGTCACTGTTTCTGGCCTGGTGAATATCAAAACTGCTTTTCAGAAGCCCTCAGAAATCTCTTTTGTTCTAGTCATAAAACCCTTTTACATCCCTGAATTGTAAAGATCAGGCTGGATAGTGAATGCCTAGAATTCTGTTCTTTAAATAAGGCAGGACAGCCTACACTCACACCTGATTATCGATTGAAACACCTGGCTCCTAAATTTCTCCCTCAAATAAACTCTTAATCCTAGAAGTTCACATATTTTCCCCACACATAAATATGCTGTTTTGCATCCTTTTCCTCACTAAATAAAAGAACAAGCATAATGTTTTAGATTCATTTGTTTAATTTGAGTTCTCTTTATCTAGTTTTAGGACTTTTGTGGAGAACATATCACACTTTAGGTCACATTTATGTAGAAATGCTAAAAATCAAAAAGTGTTCATAAGTTTTAAGCGCTAGTTTGTATTGGTATGTGGTGATTTTTTTTGAGTTGGAGGGTAGAAAGTTTCACACAGGGCAAAGCTGGGCAATGTCCTGCTTGCTGGGAGACAGGATATAAAATGGGGTGGGGGAGATGTTAAGGGGTTACAATGAGTAAGGATATGACATTTGCTTGGATCTTCGGCTTTATTTTCCAGGGTTGGGGGTAGGATTTTTTGTGAAGAGCTTCACTCTGTAAAGCCTATTTTTGCACGTACACAAAATGATAGGAAAATATACTGAAGTGATCAAAGAGGGTTCTGAGGCCTGAAGATTTTCAGGCTGTGGTGACACATTGCTTAAGAGCTGTGGTGGTGCAGTGGTTAGAATGCAGTACTGCAGGCTACTTCTGACTGCCGGCTGACTGCAATTTGGCAATTCAAATCTCACTGGCTCAAGGTGACTCAGCCATACATCCTTCTGAGGTTGGCAAGATGAGGACCCATATTGTTGGGGGCAGTAGGCTGACTCTAAAGCACTTGTGAAGTGATACATAAATCTAAGTGCTATTACTATTGCTATTGCAGAAAATGTCTAAAAATTGGACATAATCCTGTATTAAATAAGGTTGAATAGGGGTTTGTTCAATTAGCAGATCCTACTATATCTAGCCTAAATCTCCAAAATTTAACAAACAAGATAGAAGTATTCAGTATGGATGTAATTTATATGAGTTGGTTCCTGGACTGATAGAGATTCAAGAGATAATTATTTAAAGAGCCACCTGCAAACTAGCCAATTATTGTTGAAGAGACATATTTCCTTGATGGTTTTATGGAAGGGCTATTAGAATTAGCTAGAATCATTGGTTAGAATCATACAATATGGGTATATATTGGTTATAATTATAAAATATTGTAGTTCACTTTTCAGTTCTTGTAAGAATTGTTGGAAATCTGATTTCATTCTATCCTTCTCAATAAACCTTGCTAAAAAGAATTGTGTAGGAATCATATTTGGTTGACCACTTATAAATGGTTTAATTTTTGCTCTACAAAAGATTTTATCTTAAAGAATATCTTTTTTCCACCTGTGCCTCTCTCACACTTACATTAATTATTCTTCAGAGCTATCAACAGTCGCCTAGAGAAAATAATGAAGGAATTGGATGAGGAGGTAAATGAATAATTTACTTTGTATTTTGAATATACATTAAATACCTTGTTTTGAATTTTTGAATTTTATCTTTTTAATTTGAGACAATGAGTGTATTCTGAAAAAAAGTTAATGAATTTGTGGACAAGAGATGCCTAATAGATTATGAAAATAAAATAAACTATTTTGCATATAGCCAACATTTGAACTTACATGAAAATTTTGAGAGGGATGTTTACTTAGTTTCAAAATTAGTGCAGGATCTCTTTTGAGGGGAAAAATCAGTTCAATTCTTTTGTGGCACTTAAATGCATCTTCTTGGCTATAAATTCTTACTTAGAAACCCCTAAAGTCACACAATTTATTGACTGTTACACTATCTTTATTTGGACTTTAATAAAGTGTAGACATAGTACTGTTTTGTGAATGTATACCAGATTATTTTTAATTCTTTTCTTTCAAAAAAATAAAAAGGTTTAAAAGCATAAATAACAATCAGGTGAGGCAATAAGCTACCTGATCCCACAGGAAATGTATCTGGGAAGGGAAGGGCAATCTCCTCTGGAACTTAGGCGGATCGAATTCAGCCCTGATTATCTATGTGTTTTATTTACATTTCTACTTTGGCATGTTTTCTTTACATTTGAGGCAGTGCCACTGCATCAGTGAAAAAGCATACAATAGATGTTTCTCAGTCCCAGCTATTAAAAAAAAAAGGTTATTTATTTTAAAGGCACAAAAGATGTATGTTACTTATCTGTTGTTTCTTTTGGTAGGAAGTCAAGCAAAAGCCAATATTTTGTGTGATATTTAGCTTCTGGACACTTGCTTACGAATGAGAACTAGGCAAAGGTCCTCTTTGCAATGTATCATGGGGCAGTTCAATCTCTCAGCTGCATGGCAATATTTACCTGGCCTGAGCTGGGCTCAAAAGCTAAGCAGGGTTGACCCTAGCTAGTGCTTGGATGGGATTCTCCATGGCAAGGGAGTCAAAAAACATAGCAAAATAAGGCAGTGGCAGATCTTTTCTGCATTCTTGCCATTCTTGTTTCATGGACCTGCCTATGAGGCCTCCAGCAGGCAAGGTCAGTTTAAAGGAGGTATTTTTTATCCTGCCAAATAGCTCTTTTGGTATTAGTGATGTAGTCAATCCTGTAAATCAGGTACACTAAATTGATTATTCTCTGTCTTTTATAGCTTGGGCACCTATCTATCATTGTGTCAATTAACCTAGGTCCTACTAGAGTAGGATTTTTTGTTACTAGTGCTAGAGACAGCTTGTGCAAGTAAACCTCCATCATCTGCAGTTTTTTAAAATACAGTACAAGGTCCCTATAACATGCTCTAATATGTTGTGGATTGCTTGGTTTTGGCTCAGTATGTTTCCTGAGTCTGGCCTTCGTAGTCTCTATATTGTGGATTATATTTTCATATACTGTGCAAACCAGACAAATGTGAGAAAGTTGCGGTCTTTCCTGATAACCTTTTCTAGAAATCAGTCCTCTGCTTCCTCTAACAATGAGGCTGATCCATTATATTAACAGAGAGAATTGTTAAGGGAACTGACCATTACTTAGCAATTACTCGTTGAGCAACTATTCAAATTTATGACAGCACTGGACAAGTGGGACTTATAACCAGTCCTTGTATTTACAATGGCCCAATGCTCCCACTCACGCGATCACTATTTACGATTTTCATTACTGGCTTCCAACAAGTCAGTGGAGAAACTGGCTGGAGGTTGCAAATGGTGACCATGTAATGTGCTTAACAACATTGCAGGATTCACTTAATGACAGCAACCAAAAGTGCTGGAACTGCTGTTGCTAAGCCATGCTGTTACATGACCATGTCACTTATTGACAGAAATTCCGACCATGTCACTTAATGACAGAAATTCTGATTCCAATTACGGTTGTTCAGTGAGGACTCCCTCTATTGCTTGTGTAGATAGAAATCCATTTTACTTACTTTTATGCTTTCAAACCCTAATGCTCTGACACATGGAACTGTCTGACTGCTCCGCAGTTTGGAAGCAATTTGGCAAGATCCCATCTGCTGAGCACTCTATTGTACATTTGCTGCAGTCAAATGAGAAATGTTTTTGATTTTTGCATTAAGAACATTTATTGGTCTCCTCTTACTGTAATTTTAGAAAAATGTTCCCCCTCATATGTTTCTCTTCCTCCATGATTTTCCTAGACATCTTCAAGGAAACATCTAGAATCTTCTTTCAGACAGCTGGAAAGGGAAAAGGCTCTTCTACAGCATAAGAATGCAGAGTACCAGCGGAAGGCAGAACACGAAGCAGATAGAAAACGCAATCTAGAAAACGATGGTATGTTCACCAGGAACAATAAAGAAAAGCTACATTATTTGTGGCATCAGAGGGAAGAGCATCGATGAATCCCATTTTGCCTTTGCTGCTTGGAATAACTTGTGACATACTGTTACAAAACCCGTATGTTCAAATTAGTGCTTTTTTTCTTTCTTTCAGTGAACAGTTTAAAGGATCAACTTGAGGATATGAAAAAGAGGAATCAAAACTCCCAAATATCAAATGAAAAAATTACTCAGCTACAAAGACAGGCAAGTTACCATTCTGATTTCAGTTAAGACTCCTAATGATACTGAAGACTTTTAATTTCTGAATAACTCCATAATTAAAAACTATGTTATGCTTTACTACAATAAATGGATGGTAGTGTCTGTTAAAGAAAGCGTACTTTTTTTAGTTTGTATGTAATGCTGTGGTGTATTTTTGTGTCTCGAATAGCTGGATGAAGCCAATGCCTTGCTGCGCACGGAGTCTGATACATCAGCCAGGTTGAGAAAGAACCAAACAGAAAGTACAAAGCAAATTCAGCAGCTAGAAGCTAACAACAGAGACCTGCAGGATAAAAACTGTGCCTTAGAGAATACAAAGCTCCGACTGGAGAAGGAATTTCTGAATCTGCAGTCAGCTCTAGAATCTGAAAGAAGAGATCGGACTCATGGGTCAGAAATCATCCACGATCTACAGGGTATGAAAACCAGTCTCTTAGAAAGTGATTTTCACATCATAGGGACAGTTTACTGTGATTATCCATTTCAATGTGTAATTTAAATATGTAATTTGTCAACATGTCAACATTCACAGGAATCAGCTGATCATTCTCATTTTCCTTCTGCCTTCGGAACGTATCATCAGTGATTTGCTTTTGTGATCAAAGCGTGTCAAGGGTTACACGTTAATTGATATGTAGATAATGCTCTTTGCTGAAATCTTTTAAATATTCCTAGGTCGAGTGCTTAATTTGGAAGAAGAAGTCAAAAATGGGAAGAATACATTAGCTAAAGTGGAGGCAGAGAAAAGACAATTACAGGACAAATTGACGGATCTGGAAAAGGTAAACTTAAAAAAAAGGAATTCTATTGTTCAGTTGAGCTAATAAAACAAGGTTCTATTCATAGCATTTCAAATAGAATTCTGCAGCACTCCAGATTTGAAGGGGAAAACGTGATTCAGAGTCAGCAGCTCCTCTAATCAAACTATACCAGTCTAAAAAAGATGCAACTTCTGTAAAGAGTTATTGACAGATGCTGCACGAATGCCCAGTTTTTGAGTCCTAACCACACAGAGTGAACTGAGCGGTAGTTTTCAATGAATATTGGGTTCATAACATCTTTGCTTTGGACTTGGAACAAAATAAAAGCCAAAATGAAATGCAGTGCAAGGAGTGCAGAAAGGAGCAGAATTCGCCAGAAATCTCAAAGCAACAGTTTTCTGTCTTGGCATTTTAAAATAAAGTTCGAGAACAGCAACAGGCTTGAAGCATAAGTCCAAGCACATAATGCATTTGGGTCCCAAGACTAGACATTAACCAACCCTAGATAGTCTGAGCATTTACGAAATCTCAATAGCAATAACATTGTGTGCTTGTAAAATATACTAAAGCGTGCACACATATTTGCATTTTTCAACTGCAAAGTAAGATTAGCACAATACACATGCCAATATGAACTCTTAACTGCAATCTACCACAGAATCTCTCTATTTTTTCGTAACAATTAAAAAAAACAGCAACTTAAGAAGCAGGATGGTATACATATAGCTGTAAACGGTCATGTTGTATTTGGCCACGTGGTTACCTTCCCTGTCAACATTTTATTTTCACATCAGCATGTCCTTATTTGCTAGAAAAACTTAAGAAACTTGAAATATCCCATTTTTATACTGTGGTTTAAATAAAATCTTCAGACTTTTGACAGTTATTGCGAGGGCAAAACATTTAGCACATCCATGTTAATGAACTATATCTTGATTGTAAATTTTAAAGAGAAGCTAGGTGGGATTTATTGGAACTAGACTAAGCAGAGATGTGTGGGTGGGGGGAGTATGCAGGGCTTACACAACTTCCATTTAACCAGTTTGTGCAACTAGAAAATACCAGCACCAGACAGAATGGCATCCTCATCCTGATTCTTCTATCATCTCATATTAGGCTCTTCATCATAGTTTTTTAATATCAGCTTCCTTGCATAATAATTGAAGTAGCAGACTGAATACTTAGGTCAACGCCTACATTTTTTCTGTCTACAACCAGTAGGGTTCATATTAATTGTGAGATGTTTTGATTTATGCCTAACAGGAGAAGAGCAACATGGAAATAGATATGACTTACAAACTTAAAGTCATACAACAAAACTTGGAGCAGGAAGAGGTTGAACATAAAGCAACAAAAGCCCGACTAGCAGACAAAAACAAAATATATAAATCGATTGAAGAAGCTAAGTCTGAAGCTATGAAAGGTATGCATTTAACCTCATGTGTTCATAATTTCGTTTAGCATATTTATATTCAGCCTCCTATTCAAAAACATGAATGTGATTCCACAGAAAAAAATGATTCTTTGATTAAGGTTATACAGTCAGTTCAGGAACAGAAGGAAGAGTGACAAAGACCTACATGAATAAATCAATATATTTCATTATTATAACCCAGAAACTAATCTTAATTTAAAACTTTGTTTGATTGATTGATCGATTGATCTGTGTGCCATCAAGTCAGAGTCAACTATTAGTGACAATGTAATTTTTCTCCATGATAATCTGTCTCTAATCTAGTTCTTTAAGTCAACTCTAGGCTGACTTGGTTTGTTTTCTTGTCTGTCCAAGGTGTTCTGTGAAGTCTTTTTCAACACCAGAGTTCAAAAAAATCTATATTTTTCCCATCCTGCTTCTTCAAAGTCCAACTTTCACTTACATGGAATGTCAGAAAGAATACTATTGTTTGCACTATTATAATCTCTATAGGTATAGAAAGCATTTGAATATCTTTTCCAGGGCCTTCATGGCTGCTTTGCCAAGTGCTAATTAATCTGTGGCATATTCCTTGACTGATGGATCCTTTATGGTTATTATCAATCCAAAAAGACAAGCTATCCAGCACATCAGTATCTTCACTGTCAGTCCTGGTTCCTTTACCTGCTGTGATTAGCTTGGTCTTTTTTATATTTTATTTTAGTCCCATTTTTGCACTAGGCTCTTTGACTTTTATTACTAGAACTTGCAGCTCCTTTTCGTTTCAGCCATGGAGCACGTTACTGATGATGCTTTCTCTGGTTTTAAAACCACTCTTGGCTATTTCCAAACCAGCTATTTCCTTTAATATATATTCAGCGCATAGGTTGAATAAATAAAGTAGAGTATACAATTTTGTCTCATTCATTTTCCATCCTGAAGCCAATCTGTCTTCCTGTGTTCTCCCTGCACTGTGGCTTCCTGACCTCTGTATAGGATTGGTATGAGGATAGTGAAAGGCTTTGGGATTCCTACTCTAAGCACATTTTATGGGTTGACATGATCAACATAATAAAAGGCCTTCTAACAGAGCTCTTTTGTTCACACTCTTGCTCTTTCGTGGAGCACTTTTTTCAGAAGTTTCTCTTAAGCCCTCTTAAAAATGTCCTAGGGTGTGTTTGCTTAGTTTCAGACATATGTCTGCATCTACACTGGGGATTGGAATGGAGAGTTCTAGGCAAAATATGACTCACCTGACTGGAGCTTCATTTCTGCAAACATTAAACCAGGCAGTAGAACTGACTCTGGAATGGTTACACAGAGAATTCTGCTGCTAATCATTTCATACATTATATACTACTGCTCTAAATTTTTATGAAAACCTTACATTATGTAACAAAGATAATATATGAAATCTCTTGATTAAGTAATGCATATATATTAACTTGTTTGCTCAAAATGATTATGGGCTTTCTTGATCAAGGTGTGCTCATTATATATGTGTAATGTGTGTATATCCTATATTGAGAATTCATGAAATAGTGAACAAAATGTTTTTAGAGGAAAAAGAGGAAAGCTTACTATGCATTGGCAGGCTGGGAGACCTGCATAAAATACTAAAATAATTGTTCATTTCAAGCTTTTTGACCAAACTGGACAGTTCACAGAACTTTTTATCTGATTCAGTAGATTATTAATACGTCTACTGAAGATCCTTACTTAAGTTCTATAATTTTCCTCTCAGATATTCCATCCTTGGTTGTGTGCCTGGATACTTTAGCTTAGATTTCGAATTCTGCAAAAATATGTATATATTTTAAACAAAGGATTGTTTGTTTAAAATTGTTTACTATATGCAAATACGAATTTCCAAATAGCAAGATAGCTGGGTGTTTTTTTCCTTTCACAGAAATGGAAAAGAAACTTTCAGAAGAAAGAACTACCAAGCAAAAAGTAGAAAACTGTTTACTGGAGGTTGAAAAGCAGTGTTCTATGTTGGACTGTGATCTGAAGCAATCCCAGCAGAAAATAAATGAGCTCCTTAAGCAAAAAGATAAACTAAGTGAAGATGTAAGTATAAACTTTTAAAAAATATCTTTTAATATTCGCTGTACTACATCTACTTACAGCTTTTCCTATCTTTTGCTACATTTATGATAAATAATTCTCTGTATTTGTTCCACTTTTATAATTTATGTTTACTTAACTTTTTATCAAAACCAAGTGTGGACTAAAATGAATCCAAAGAGTTCTATAGGTAATTTTGAGCACGTACAGTTAGTCTTCAGCATACAACCACAATTGAGCCCAAAATTTCTGTTGCTAAGTGAGACAATTGTTAAGTGAGTTTTACCCCATTTTACAATCTTTTTTTTAACCACAGTTGCTAAGTGAATCACTGTAGTTGTTAAACAAATTAGTGATACGGTTGTTAAGGGAATCTGGCTTCCCCATTGACTTTGTTTGTCAGAACATTGCAAAAGGGGATCCCATGACCCTGGAATGCTGCAACTGTCATAAGTTTGAGTCAGTTTACCAAGCGCCTGAATTTTGATAACATGACACAACAGTTGTAAGTGCAAAAAACGGTCATAAGTCTGTGCTGTTGTAACTTTGACTGGTCACTAAATGAATAGTTGTAAGCTGAGGACCACCTGTACTATGTTTCTTTGTCAAATGCTAGTAGCATATCATGCTCCCTAGTGCCCCTTTTGATGATCACAGTACTTGAGCATGGGGTCAGAGGATGCAGCATCAGGAAAGGTTAAAAATCAGGGATATGTATTCTAGGATATAAGCTAAAGGTATATTGTATTCCTGCATGGAATATTTGGGGGGTCTTATTTCCCCGTTCTATAAGTAATTAGAAATGTGAAATTTTTAAATGAAAAACAAAAGCTATTTGTACTTCAGGAATGTTAATCAAAATGTTTGGCTACGCATTAAAAATTGCCACCTTCATTCCCTATAGTGCTAAAATTCTTCATTGAATATTAATGTGTTTGTTTCAAATATACATTTTCATTTACTTGTTTCAAAGTTCTCCAATTCAAGGAAGAGTGTTTAATACTGATTATACTAGTTTCAAACCATGCATGATAGGAGCCATGGTGGCGCAGTGGTTAGAATGCAGTACTGCAGGCTACTTCTGCTGCCTGCCGGCTGCCTGCAATGTGGCAATTTGAATCTCACCAGGCTCAAGGTTGACTCATCCTTCTATCCTTTCGAGGTCGGTAAAATGAGGACCCAGATTATTGGGGGCGATAGGCTGACTCTAAACTGCTTAGAGAGGGCTGTGAAATGGTATATAAGTCTAAGTGCCATTGCTATGATAAAAATGACTTAAACTTAATGTTGGGTATATGTCCCACTGGACATTGACGTGGACATTGAAGTTCTGAGTAAATATCTACAAAACTGGGCTGTAAGACTAGTTCTGAAAGGACACATATATAGGACTCTTGAGGTTTGACTAGAGAATGGGACTGGCTTTCAATTAGGAATGGACTATAAATTTTGTAATACAATCTTTCATTATCTGTAAAGCTTTTCTTTACAGTTTCTGTTTCGAGGCAATTTATCCTACTCTGCAGCTGGAACAAAAATCAATAAAGTAGGAAAAAAATTCTTGACTGAAACTACTCTTTATATAGGACCATTAAGTTATAGTTCAAAGCAGCTGGTATGCGAAGGAAAGGATTGTCCAATTATTTAAAAAATTGACATCGTGTAATTAAATTACACAAGCATGAAATACGTTGTTTTCCTTGCATGTGGTCGTAAAAGTCTGTCTTACAAAGTATCAATCTGTTTTGCAGGTGGAAAACCTGACACTAAAAATTGAACAAGAAACGCAAAAGCGCTGCCTCATCCAAAATGATTTCAAAATGCAAACCCAGCAGTTGAATGCACTGAAGATGTCAGAGAAGCAGCTAAAACAAGAGAATAACCATCTTATTGAAATTAAACTAAGCCTAGAAAAGCAAAACAATGAGCTACGCAAGTAAGTCCCTTCAGCAATAAATGTTCTATTCCATTACAGTGAATTGAGACTCAGAACTGAGCTGTGGAAGGCTAAATTGTGGTCTATCGAAACATAGGATTTCAATCCATTCTTCAGCAGTGTTGATACTATTATTACTGATCCTTAAATTCATATGCCATCCATCTCCCCTATCAGGCAAATGGGTGGCTTGCAGATCATAAAAACATACATATAAAAGCAATTAAAATGTTAAAACTATGTAAATTTAAAGTGATTCAGAAAGTAGGCCCAAGAGATGGCCGGCACGGGGATGAGGTCTTCTTACCCCATCACCAAACCGGTAGTGGAACAGGTAGGATCCGACTGCTGGGCCCCCTCAGGGCCCAAAGCCAATTGGCAAAGCCAAGTTTTAACACCTTTTGGGAAGACCCAAAGGGTGAGAGCAGTTGTTACCTCTGAGGATAGGGTGTTTCACAGGGTCATAGGGATATTCTAAGGATATACTGGGGGAGTTCTTGACTTTTAGTTTAGTTCACATCCATAAGTAAAAAACAACTGAATGTCAATAATGCATTTTTTCCCCTGATACTTTGCTTTTGCTCCCTAGTTTGCATGTACCTGTATCATAAATGGCTATGGAAAAATTACACTTTAAAACCTCATCAACAGAGGCAGTTCTGTGGCTGCGCATCTGCTTAGGGAATAAAGAGGATCTGGGTTTGTTCCCCATCAGCCTTGTAGGCCAGATAAAGTCAGAGGTGGATCATTAGGACGGCAAAGGACATTTCTGGACAAAATCCATCCCTTGAGGTCATTTGTTTCCCCCCTGTAGGAACAGGTTGAAGGTGTGTCTCCTTGTCTGTCTGTGCTTGGGGAGCATCCATCCAAGTATAACAAAGCAGGAGAACGGTGTCCTTTTTTTTAACCCCACATCATAAAGAGCACTTTTCTTCATGCTGCAACAGACAGAAAATCACTTAACTTTGATCCTGTCCAGGAAAAACTAAAGAGTTACTGTGCTTGGTTGTCAGATAGGATTTGTTAGGGGGTTTGCCTTTTTTTCTTTCAGCCCAATAAGGATTAGGTAGGAGGTGAAGTGGAGACTCAAGATCTATTCAGCCAAAAGAGAAAGAGAGTACATGAAAAGAACAAGGAACAGTCTGGGGCCAAATATTAATAATCCTCGACTTATGATTGGCCACTTAGCAACCTGTTCAAACTTTGAAGTTATGACAGATCTCCCCAGTGCTAGTTATGATTTGGTTTCAACCATTCTCCCCCGCCCACCCCTTCAGTCACATGGTTGCATTTTTGGTGCTTGGCAAGAGGCCTATGTTAGACTGTTTACAGTTCCCATGATTGCAATTTATGATGTTCTTTGCCAGAAAAACACCCACTGGCTAAAATGGGTTTCCTCAACAGTCACAGTATTCACTTAGCAACCATGGCATTTGCTTAATGACTGCCACTATAGAGGTCATAAAATTGGGTGAAGTCATGCCAGAATGATTTACGGTCACAATTCCAGACTCAGTTCTGGTTATAAAGCAAGGACTACCTTTAGTCAGTCCTGGGTAAAAAGGAAAACCTTCTTTCCAGAGCTTGCTTCTGTTTTCCCCCACCCCTCCTTGTGGATAATGATGAAGCAACAACATAATAGGCCCTGTCTGCCCTTCCTGCTAAAGGAAACAACATTCAGTTAGTCCAAATAAATCAGAAAGTCCAGAATGTGCAAAAATATGCAAAAGATTAAAGCAGGGGTTTTTTTGTACTCACTTTGTGTCTTAAAGAAGGAATTTGTGCATTTGGGTCAGACAATCCTGCAACCACAGATCTTGACCGATATCGTATAGCAAAGAATCTGAAAGAACATGACTAATACTCTCTTCCCCTCCACAAGCATCCAACAGTCTCATTGTCTTCCTTTGAATTCTAATTCCTCATTTAATGAAGTGTGACCTGGCAAAACTTTGAAAAAGATTAACTTTTTTTTACGCGGCCTTGGCAATCAAGAAGGAGGGAACTAATAGTCCATTCCAGCAACATTTGTCATAGAAGTAGTATTATTTTAAAATTGCATTTATCTAATTCTCTGTCAGAGAGCGTCAAGATGCAGACGGACAGATGAAAGAAATTCAAGACCAACTTGAAGCGGAACAATATTTTTCGGTATGTAGAATATTAACACACTCAGTATTGTGTTTTTAAGTGTTAAGCCTTATGTATCTTTTGGGTGTATCACACAGTTGTAAATATTCTGGGATTTGTTGACTTATTAGTCACTGTGCATTACATTTTTCTAAAATTTTGGCCTAGTAGCATATTACATACTGTTTTTCATAAGTGTATAAAGCACCATTATCAGCATGGACGTATTGTGGTGTCCCTCAAGTTACTTCCAAGATTCACTTCCTATTCAGTTTGTTTCTTTGGCAATAATAAAACATTGCCTTTTTATCAGGCTGATAAGAATCTCTCCACATATTAGTTAGGTCCAACCCTGAATATCTTTTAAAAATCAAAGTTAGCTCAGTGGTACGACTTGTTATAATATATTTGATGACATGAAAGTTGTAACAATCCTATTATTATCATCTCAGCCCAAATCAGTACACTGAAGGATAAAGGTCTCTTCAGTTGAAGGGCTTTTCCCACTCCTAGTCTGGATCATTAATCATTATATCATACTCGTTGACACTTTCCTAATATATTTTATTTTAAATATATGTATAGTCATGCTGGCCACAGTTGATTACTGATCAACTGTCTATGGACAACATTGACTCCCTTGGCTAAGAAATGGAGATGAGCACCGCCCCCTAGAGTTGGAAATGTGCATAAGGGAAACCTTTATAATAACAAATATTAATATATGGATTAATTACTTAATTTAAAATAGAGTATTTGATAGCTTTGACTATTTATAATGTTGACAACTGGTAATTAATCTGGTCATTGTGGGTAATATTGACAAAATCTTGTTTTACATATATTTTAGCCTGGCAAAAAAGTTATGAAGATTCCTTACCTTAAATTAAAATGGGCAGTTTTAGTAACACAACTCTTTTCCATTTATCTGGTTGCACCAAAACTATAACATGTATATTGCTGTTCTCTTGTAAAACATTTCAGACACTGTATAAAACACAAGTTCGGGAACTTAAAGAAGAATGTGAAGAAAAGGCCAAACTTTGTAAAGAAATACAGCAAAAGATACAAGAGTTACAAGAAGAGAGGTGAGACAATGATAGGTTGAATAATAATAGTCACCAGTAACAAAACTCCGAAGTAGCATCTTCGCCCATAACACTAATTTATTACGATACTAATTTTAATGTATACTCATTTATTACAGAGATTCATTGGCAGCGCAACTGGAGATCACATTAACAAAGGCTGACTCTGAACAGTTGGCTCGCTCTATTGCTGAGGAACAGTATTCTGATCTGGAAAAAGAGAAGATCATGAAAGAACTGGAGATCAAAGAAATGATGGCAAGGCACAAACAGGAGCTTGGTGAAAAAGATGCCACGATAGCATCAGTAAGTGACTCACTCGACACAGCAAAGTGATTCGAGAAGACTCGAATCGTAGGCTTGTCAGTCAATAAAACATGAAACATTCCTGTTTTTTAAAAAAACAATTGCATGAGAAATTGCAACTGACAACAGTACTGAAAACCTCCAGGGAGCAAACTTATTTAGTGACTGTCCCATAAATATACCAAGTATAATGGTATGCTGCAGTCACTGATGCTTTGGCTCTGAATTTGGCTAGACGTATTATGGCATCAGAAATGTTCCATGCCATAAATTTAATTTCTTTGTCCAAGAGTTTACAGTAGGACCTTTTATAGATTTCAGTACTTGTGTTACATGATCATCAGAACGTATAATAATGTTCTGAGAGCACAGTATATTTTTAATTAGCTTAGAGGGATTCTAGTTTAAACTTTTTTTTTTTCTAGCATAGATGTGCTGATGGTTTCTGATGCAAGTGACTTTCCTTTCTAAATTCAAGCTGTGCTAAGTTTTTTTAGCCCTATTACTTAGTTTTAACTTTAAACTCTACTACTGTTTGGAACATTTCCCTTACAATCCTGTTTTTAAGCTTCTGTTTTTGTCTGTTTCCCACACTGCTGCCATGAACTCCTTTGCTGGGAGCTTCTGCCTCCTCCCCCATCCTCACTTGGAATCTCAACTCCTATTTAAATGCTTGGTTGGCTTATTTCTATTCTATGAGACTTACGCTTCTTATAATTTCTGTATCTTAGTTGGAAGAAGCAAATAGAACTTTGACTAGTGATGTGGCAAACCTTGCAAATGAAAAGGAAGAGCTGAATAACAAACTGAAGGAAATTCAAGAAAGTGAGTATTTAAACTTAAAAATAAAAGCAATTGATTTCATGTTAGCCTCACAAGTGCTACCTATTTTGTTATCTGTTGACAGGGCTTGCCCATCTGAATGAAGAAGAAAATGATCTTGGATTGCTAAGGACTCAGTTTGAAAAACAGCTGGCTTATGAGAGAACAATGAAAACACAGGTAACATATAAATGAGAAAGTGACCACAGTTATCACTGCGATATTGTACATAAGGAAGGAGAGAAGGGAATGTATTTAATTCTAATCACATAAAAAAGCTGCCCATTTATTCTTCTCTTACGCTCAGGCTGTGAATAAGTTAGCAGAAGTTATGAATCGAAAAAATCCCATCCAACGAGGAGCTGACACAGATGTCCGAAGAAAAGAAAAGGAGAACAGGAAACTGCATATGGAGTTGAAAACCGAACGGGAAAAATTAACTCAGATGATGATTAAATATCAGAAAGAAATCAATGAAATGCAAGCTGTAAGTATCTTATATGATAGTAAAAAATTCTCACATAGTTGTTGAAAAATCTAAACTATGAAACTTTCAGGTATTAACCAATGTATCTGACTTAGTTATTCTTTAGCTTAATTTTTCTTGAAAAGTACTCTTGAAAATCATTAGAGAACGTCTCGCAATCTAATATCCTTCCAGTGGCAAGTGATACTGGTGGTTACAAGGCAGGGGTTGATGACAATTTAAAACACCTGAGGAGGCTTTATCTCACCTTTTTCTAGTCTCCCATTTTCACTATATCACCCAGCTATACTGAAATAGGGGCTATTTAATTGTCTTTATTTTCTTCAGTTCCCATGACAGTTCACTTTTAGTGGTTTGAGTTAAGAGATTGCTGTCAGAACCATCTCTGTAAGCAAGACTTTTATCATGCATTAAAAATTAATTCTGATTGTGCTTCATGAATCTCCTTTTACAGCAAATAGCAGAAGAGAGCCAGATACGAATCGAACTACAAATGGCTCTGGACAGCAAAGATAGCGACATAGAACAGCTTCGGTGTCAACTCCAAACAATACATATTGGCTTAGACAACAGCAGTATATGTGGCCCTGGTGAAACAGAAACGGATGATAGTTTCCCTGGTAAGATTTGTCCTTCTCTTTTTTGGAAGAAAAGGAGACATATTACAATTAATGACTCTATTTGGGGAAGTTACAATTGGGAATGTCTTCATCCTTCTGTCGTTAAATTTTAACCCTTTTTCCTCAGGCTACCTTTGAATAAGTAGGTTATAGTTCTTATACAAATCCAGATCTGTTGCATTATTCGGTTTCAAAATAAGCAGTTGTGAGGTTTTTCTTTAAATCTATTTTTCATTAATCCTTTTTGCATTTCCCCCCCCCCTCCTCTTTCTGTTGGGTGCTCAGTTCGTATCACTCAGTCCCACACTTCAGAATCTCTGTCTCTTACCTATCAACGCTCTTCCACCTCTGTCAGTATTGCTACTAAACCTTCCAGCTCTTGTGTGTTTCTCAATTCTGATTCTGACTCTGAGGAAGAACCAGTGTCTTCTGCACAACCCCCTTCAGAACCTGACGATCCAGGTGACCTTCCAGAAAATGTGTAGTGACGAAACGTGGTTGCCTATTTTCCTTTACTAACACTGAGGACAGTAGATACCAAGGAGGATTGTACTGCATGAGAAAGGAGCAGCAACTAATTTTAATCTTAGATTTTGTGGAAGTTGCATTCATGTAGGTGCATGAGATATGCATGTCTTCCCTTTATCTGCAGATCCTCTATGCATATGATTTACTGAAAAAAGTTAGGACTACAAGCTTTTTAATAATTTACTTTATATTGCTATTTAATTAATATAAAAAACAAAAAAAGAAAGCATTAAAACAATAGTGGCATTGATACATACATTGTCAAAAAAGGGGAAAAAACTGAAAAGTGCCGTGATGAAAAGTGAAAAATACAACAAAAACATAATATACATTATAACAGTAAACAATTATAATTCTATACTTGTCTAATACAAGTGTTATTCAAACACATACATATTTCTAATAATTTTTTAACCAACTATATTTTGTATAAATGAGGCCCTTATTGCAAGCTTTAATTATTCCACTGAAACGTTAGGATCTGACCATTTGGAAAGGGGAAATTTCAATTAGAAGTGCAGATTAAATTAGTCCATCTAATTTTAGCTTTGTATTTTTCAAGCTGTCACACTTCCTATAATATTTCACTCTCTCCAACAGCCCAAAGTCTAAGTTGAAACTTTATTATGAAAATCTTTTCAATACTGTCATTTAAAAGCCAAATAATGAGTAAATTTAGACTTAGATTGTGGTGATGGAAATTTTTTCAGATTATGTACTGTGGCAAGGGTGTTCAGATTTTGAACAACAAAAAATCCCTCCCAAACTAGAATCATGTATCTCCCCCCAGAAATTGCTCTGTATCTTTAAGAAACAGAAGGACATGGTAAGAGGATATTCTCCAGGCCAAGATTATTTTTGTGACAAAAATGTGAAAAATAAATAAATTGCATCTAAGTACATATTTATCCAAATCATCTTCATTTATGCTTTTGTTCCCCAACCCCTCACCTTCCCTCCCCCCCAATTTTGTTAAATGTCAAAAAAGTATAAAATGCAAAAGATTAAAGAAAAAATAATTAGAAAGAGAGAGTGGGTAGGAAAAAAAGCAAAATTGGAGAGTACAAAGAACAAAAAGCCATAAAAAAGTAATTTCTACCTTTCATCAATACAGATAAAAATCTAAATAATAATAATAATTATTATTATTAATTAATTTTTTTAAATCAACAATTCTTTGAACTAGAATAAACCATAACAGACAAGTCTAATCACCAAAATCCAAGGTTAAAATTTCATTTCTTTCAGTTTCAAAAAAAAACTTCCAAGAGTGGCTCCCAAGTAGAAAGGGAGTTACCGTATATACTCGAGTATAAGCCGAGTTTTTCAGCACATTTTTGTGCTGAAAAAAAACCCTCGGCTTATACTCGAGTGAGATTCCCTCTGAAAAAAAAAATGGTGTGGAGCTCCGGAGCTGGGCAGCCGCTTCCCTGCTTCCGTGTTTCCTTTGCAACTTGTAAGCATGGGGGTAACCGGAAGCAGAAAAGTTCTGGCATGAGGATGTATTGTTTTTCTCCCTATGTCTTCCCTTTGTTAAAATCCCCCCCACACACACACACACTTATTTTCAGGCGGATAGATTTCGTGTCTGAGCATTCTCACATGATAGTGGGATTCCCCCCCCCCTAAAAACAGTTAAATAAAGAAAAAACAATACATCCTCATGCCAGAACTTTTCTGCTTCAGAGGGAATCTCACTTGAGTATAAGCCGAGGGGGTTTTTTTCAGCACAAAAAATGTGCTGAAAAACTGAAACTTATACTCGAGTCAATAAGTTTTCCCAGTTTTTTGAGGCAAAATTAGGTGCCTCGGCTTATATTCGGGTCGACTTATACTCGAGTATATACGGTAAGTAAAATATTTTCTTTAATCAAAGCAGTCAGTTTCACGATCTTCAACAACCCCATTAATTTCACCATTCATTCTACCATTCTGGGCATATTTGAGTCCTTCTATCTTTGCATATAGTGAAGCCTTCCTGTTCTCATACATGAGTTCCATGGTTTTGTTTAAAAAAAAAAATCTGTTTGTCCATCAAGCTTAAAAGAAAAACCCCTGGTTTCAATTGTACGTTTAAGAATTCTCTGAATTAAAGTAAATACCATACACACACACACACACACACACACACACATATATATACTCAAGTTTTCACGGGTACGTACATGTATGGCATTCAGCTTTGTTCAGGAATTTTCCCACGTCATTGTAGTTGTGCTTTTAAAGTTGTAGCAACGTTTCGGCAGAATCTCATCTGCCATCATCAGGCTTCATCTGTGAGTCAGACTTTTACAGTGGTTTCAGATTTAAATTTGGGGCAGCCTATTGCAGTGCCAGAATGGTTTTTTCTTCATCCTGATTGGTTGGAAGTCTTGGTCTGTGTTTATTGGTCTTGGAGTTTGCTGTGTTCTGCTTGATTGGTGTTTCTAATACCTTCTGTCTGTTTTGTGGCTCTTTTTTTATCTTGATTGGCTGGCAACATTGTGTTCCTTTATTGGAAGCCTTTAGTGCAGCTTGGCTCCGGGTAAATGGACAGCTATCATTTATTAGGAAGCTAGGTTTCATCTGGGTGCCTGGTTGGGTGTGTTTGAGCTGGAGGTATCAGGGGGGATCTGTTTGTGCCCAGGTGCTTGTGTGGATAGTGCTGTGGAGATATAGAAAAGACCAGCTACAGAATTATCAGAGAAGCCATAGAGATTGAAAAAAGACCTGAAAGCATGAAGAGAAGAGATGATTCTACCAGACTGTCAATTATGTGGAAGCCTGCACTCACAAACAAACCAATCTCCACACCACAAGCCAGGCAAACACTTGGGCACAAACAGATCCCCCCTGATACCTCCAGCTCAAACACACCCCAACCAGGCACCCAGATGAAACCTAGCTTCCTAATAAATGATAGCCGTCCATTTACTCGGAGCCAAGCTGCACTAAAGGCCTCCAATAAAGGAACACAATGTTGCCAGCCAATCAAGACGAAAAAAGCCACAAAACAGACAGAAGATACCAGAAACACCAATCAAGCAGAACACAGCAAACTCCAAGACCAATAAACACAGACCAAGACTCCCAACCAATCAGGATGAAGAAAAAACCATTCTGGCACGGTAGTAGGCTAGCCCCAAATTTAAAACAGAAACAGCTGTGAAAGTCTGACTCACAGACGAACCCAATACAGAAACCTGATGATGGCAGATGAGATTCTACCGAAACGTTGCTACAACTTTAAAAGCACAACTATAATGACGTGGGAAAATACCTGAACAAAGCTGAATATATATATCAGATATTTACTTTAATTCAGTAAATATCTGAATTAATGTTTTCTTAGTTTTTTTTACATATTAACCAAAGTTGATAAAAAGTACCTTCACATTGATTATATTTCCAACATCTGTTTGACACTTCCTTATACATCTTTTATGGTACACCATCTTATAAAAATTCTCTTTCAAGTTATAATTCTATGCAAATTTCAGTCCTTTACTCCACATATTCTCTAGCTGATCAAGTGTTAAATTATTACCAAAGTTTCTTGCCCATTTGATCATAAGTTTTTAATATATTCATCCTCTATATTCATTTGCAAGATTAATTTATGCATCTTAGCAATCACATGTCAATAGTACATAATTGTGCAAAACATGTCTAATTTAAAACCAGCTTTTTTATTGATAAAAATCAAAATTCCTATTACTTAGTTTAAATAGTAATATCTCTCCAGATGCTGCACTTTGAGAAAGATCTATAAAAGCAACAATTTCCTAAAGAAGACACACATGCTTATTTGATTTTAATGTGCTTCATCCTAAATAATAATATTAAACAAAAATTGGTGTAACTGGTTTTGAAAGAAAGCACACAACATTCTGTATGTTAAATATAATGCTTCTCACAATCCTGAAACCTAATTTCACAGTTCCAAAGAGGAAAGTGTTTTAATTTTCTGTATTGAACTAATAATCAGGTGGCCCTATTTGAACTCCCAAGCTGAGGTCACAGCCAGATGATGCACTGAGAACTCTTGCAGGATATCCTCCAATATAAAATCTCTGCTGTATTTAATTTTTTTGTAAAAATGAGTGGAAGGCAGCAATAATAATGCTTTGTGTATTTCTGTTCTGGGACGTAATATCTTTACTAATAAGAATGTGACATAGGTACATGATGTGGCATAACTGTAAAAGAACGTCGCTTGTTTTGCTTGTAAATTTCAGCTGTTTTATTGCTTGTAAGTTTATAGGTTAATGCAATGTGTAGTAAATGCCATTTTTCTTAATGAGACATTACATTAAAACAATGGTATATCTGTATAATACTGTTTTAAAATATTAATTTAATCCTTTTCAGAGTCACGACTTGAAGGATGGCTATCATTGCCTGCTAGAAACAACACAAAGAAATTTGGTTGGGTAAAAAAGGTAAATAATACAATTTTTAGGATATTACTTTGACATGATATGTGCCACTAGGTGGTACTCAAAAATGAATCAAACCATTTGTTTCTGCAATTGTGCTGCTTTTAAGAAATTATGGGCCTGGCTATGTATTACAGTCAAAAGACCAATTCACTAATAGCATAAGAAGCTATTAGTGAAGAAGCTATTATTTCATAGTTGTTGTGCTATGAGATAAGCATACACAAGTCACAGAGAGTTGGTTTTTATTTTTGTTTGTTGCGTTTTTTTTACTTGGGTAAATTTTCAATGGGGAATACTAGGTGTAGGATCTTAGAAAATTTTTCAAAAGTTGTGCAGCAGAAAAGAGTACACAACAGCCCTCCATCCAGATGTTTAGTTTTAGGTTGTCCTAACTTAGAGATCAGTGGTAAGGTAATATGTCGATCATTGCCCAAAACTTATGCAAATATCAAGTTAACCTATCCTCTCATTTTTTAATTTCATTTTTACATTGTACATTGTTGTATTTTTTTTTTTTGTACTGGTTTTGTTTCATGCTATATTTTTTCTATGGAAGCTGCTGATAGTTGTTTTTATTGCAATGGCATAGAAATATGATTAATACATAACTAAAAACTATGATTATTTTGTTTGACGTTTAAGATAAAATATGTTTTGTAGGAAGAGAGGCTATTCTCTTATATTTTGACTAGCCAGACTGGACGTTATGTTAAATTGCTTTATTAAAATAACCTTTTACATACTTTCATTCTGTCAAAAAGTTGTCATACAAAATTTGATTATATAAGTAAAATCAATTTGCAACTTATACTTTGTATTGTTTAACAGTATATAATAGTCAGCAGCAAGAAGATACTATTCTATCATAATGAACAAGATAAGGAACAGTCCAATCCATACATGGTACTGGACATAGAGTAAGTATTGTGATGTTTTTGTTTCATTCTGTACATAGTCAATATTTTTGTGATTCTGGAATCCTGTTAACAAAGTCCATCTTTCAATATGGTGAGTTAGTTAAAATAAACTAGATCCCTTTGATGAATTTGTAAACATTCTATAATGTACCAACCTGTGAAAAGCAGAGCAACTTTAGAAAATTTGATATTTATGTAATTAAAATACAGTGCTTTTAGGGTTTTATAATTTTAAATGGCCATAAATTTTAATGGTTATTCCATTAATCAAATTTAGATCATTAGTCCAAAATGGATGCATGGGGGAGAATCCATTCTACAGACTGATACATTGTAAGTGGATGGAACCTTGAAAAAGCTTTAAAAATCAAAGTTTGGATTAAGAGCACAGTTAAAATCTTATTTAAAGTCTAAGATGAGATCTATGAAGTAAATGGGAAAACTAGAAATGTTGCTACATTACAAGTTCATGTTTAAGTGATTTATGGTTAATTAATTTGCATTTTTGTTTCATATCTGCATTTCTGCTACTACAGCAAACTCTTCCATGTTCGACCTGTCACACAAACGGATGTGTACAGAGCAGATTCTAAAGATATTCCCAGGATTTTTCAGGTATCCTTATTTAAAAACATTTAACCAAATATAATGTAGACAAAGATGAGGTGCCATGTTTATTGGACAAACGTGAAAGAAACACACTGAGAGGCAATTGTTCTATAGGAGATTCCCCCCCCCCCCCCCAATATATAGAATATAGAAGCACAGAGCCGAAGACACAAGCCTGAAGATGATGAATGAGACTTCATCGAAACGTTGCCTAGATACTTCTAATCCTACACGGGAGAAAACCCGAATAACCAAAGATACACACACACACACACACACACACACACACACACACACATATATATACGTGGATCTTTGGTTATTTGGGTTTTCTCCCGAAAAAAGTGGGGGAAGACTTTTCTGTCTGAATTTTTCCAGATGTTTTTGTGAGGCATCATATCTTTTACTGAGAACCATATTTTTTCTTCAGCAGAAGTAAGTTATTTTATAGTCACTTTATAATAATTATATAATCCTATGCATGCTGTCAATTTAGGTGGAGAAAATCACTGTTTTCCCATGTTAAGAATAGAAAAAAATCTTGCTAAGAATTACTGTAGGGAGGAGGAATATTTAAGAAGCATTTGAAACCTTTCCATAATTAATCTTTTGCCATTAGAAAAATGTTTTCTCTATCAATATTACTGACTTTTTCCCCAATTCCAGATCCTCTACGATAATGAAGGAGAAAGTAAAAAAGAACAAGAGTTTCCTGCAGAGACATCAGGGGAAAAATCAAATTATATTTGCCACAAGGGACATGAGTTTATACCTACCCTGTATCATTTTCCAACCAACTGTGAAGCTTGCATGAAGCCTTTGTGGAACATGTTCAAACCTCCTCCTGCTCTTGAATGTCGCCGTTGTCATATCAAATGCCATAAAGATCACATGGATAAAAAAGAAGAAATAATAGCACCTTGCAAAGGTAAGCGCTTGAGGATTCCTTAGCGTTCTCTGAGCCTGGTTGTTTTCTTGCAGATGTTTCATTACCCAAACTAGGTAGCACCATCAATGATGATCAACTTTGAGCTACACATATTCTCCTTTAAAGGTAAGTTTAAAATAAATAAAATCCAAGTTGATTGCAAATTGATCCTTAGAAAACTTCATAGTCCATAGTTAAATTTTAAAAAAAAAGAATAACCAAAAATGGTCCAGAAGAATATGTAGGTTTTCAAATTCTGTAGCCATCTACCACAGAGATGCTTTAGAGCCAAGGATGTCCTTTAATTAGGCTGTATCATTCAGGCGAGAAATAAAGAGATTTTAAACAAAGTGCCCTCTCTCGTGGCATCAGAGAATGCAATAGAATTTAGATGGCTTATCTTGACTATACTTGGCTGAATTGTTTAAAGGCTAATGCTATGAAAAATCTTGCTAAAATTCTGCCTCAATTTCAGCTGGAAAGTTGCACATCAGCCCTTTCAACTTGACTAGTCTTGATTGGACAAAAATGCTGTTTAATGTGTAATTTAATGTGATTTTTAAAAAAATTAAATGCATTTATTTCTTAAAATAAGACATGGTTTCTCTTCAAATACAATTTTGTACTACTACGATTCAGTTCTGAACTACTTGTTTTTAATATATTTCAGTGAATTATGATATTTCAACTGCAAAGAATCTATTGCTGTTAGCTACTTCTACAGAGGAACAGCAAAAGTGGGTGAGCCGCCTAGGAAAAAAAATTCCCAAAAAGCCTCCAGCACCAGATCCTTTTGCACGATCTTCACCCAGAACTTCCATGAAGATCCAGCCCAGCCAGTCTCTCAGGCGGCCAAGCAAACAGCTTCCACCAAATAAAAAAGAAAGCTTTCCCCCAAGGTAAAAAGTTACACGTACAAAATTGTGATAACTTTTAAAAACACTGTCCTGGGCACTTGAGGGAGTCATGTTAAGTATTTCTTTTGTGAGATGTATCCACCTGTGAAAGTCTTCTACTACCCTTATTTCAGGATATGTACTTACTCTCTTATGGCTGAATCCTACAGATCTGTGGATTGGGATCTTAGGAACCATGGTTCCTTTGCTTCTCTTATCCAGTGTCTGAGGGAATGAAAAGTTATTGATTTATACAGTTCTCCTTTAGAGTAAAATTATTTGATTTAGAAAGTGAAACTTAAATCTTAGAAAATTATGTGGAGTATAATACATTCCAGGCCTGCATTTTTATTTTATATATTTAATTAGCATATGGCATATCATACATGAACTAGCCATTTATATTCACCTAGCATTTATACTAAAATAGGACCTAGGATTTTCTACATGACATCTTCTTTTACCTTTGTGACAGGAGTGGGAATTTTGTGACAGTCAAGAAGTCATACGTTAAAATGTATCCATAGCAATGGAATGCTAGGTTAACAATAACACTAGGAAGGTTGACACAAGCATCGATTTTATTAGCAAAAACTAGGTTGCTTATTTGGAGCCTGCGGTATATAGATAAATAGAGCTGCACAGTCCATGTGCAATATCTAAACTTCCTGGGAGTGCAAATATAACACCTGCCTGCAACAAGTAGAAACACCTGAGTCTTCTCTAAAATCATGCCGCAGGTGCCCTTCTGCCAAACTGGTTTACAGTTTTCTTTGACTTCCTTATTCCTGTTGGATGGGCCATCCCTTCCTCCTCAATTTTTCAATTCAGGGTAACCATATAGAATAAATCATCAACGAAATTTCACCCATCTTATAAAGGCATAAATAAGCACCTGTAGATTTGAACCCAATAGGAAATATTAGCCCATTTTCGCTTGTTAAACATATGATATGTTTTAGGTTCCACTACTTCACCACAGTTTTATTTTATTTTTTAGTACTGAGCCTGCTCTGCGAATAATTCTTCACTGAATTGTGTTTTTTCTATACTATATTCTTTTATTAATATATCAAGAGTAAGTAATAGGGAATTATGACTGAAGTTCAGATGCATGTTAAGTGAGAACTAACTGTAAGAATTTGGCTACAAAGCATAAATGACAATATTTTGAAATATACAATATTTGTATAATAATTAGCTCAATAATTTATATAAAATGCTAAGCAGTTTAAAATGTATACATTTGCATTACCCAACTGCTACTGATATTACCTATAATGGCCCATGCTTCATTAAGGAGCTGTAATCTAAAACCAAAATATTGTCATTTAACAACAAATTAGTTTTGAGTATGTTTAATGGCGTGAAAAGCATTTTGTGTGCATTTCATGCTTTGCCCTGTTTTTTTTCTAATTGTTGCATATAAATTATTGAAGAAGCACAAATAATTCCTTTTGATGTCAGGAAAAGTCTATTTTAAATCCCTTTGAAATTATGAAGTGGTTTTAAGTGTAACAATTCTTTTCTTAAATATGAACCTTTAGTTTTACTATTAATGCTAAGATCAGTATTCTCCAAGTAGTCAAAAGGTTTCAGGCAGGAAGTAGAGTTCGGTAAAATCAACCCAGGAACAGAAAGTTCCAGAGAAATCTGGAAAGTCCCATTTCTTCCTGGGTCATGTTGAACCTTCTCCTGGACCATGTCATTCTATATTCAGTGACTGAAACAATTATTTGACAGGAACTTAAATGGTTGCACCTAACATTCTGCCACAGAGGGCACACTGTCCACAGTTTATCCCACTATCCTTACAGGATAGATCTAACTTATCTCCTATCTTGTTCTCAAGGTAACTGGTAGACTTTTCCATTTGTAATAGCACCCCAGTGTGTGTGGAAGTGTGTGTATGCATAATTATGGAATACTCTGTGTGTAGCTTTACACAATTGATACATGGTATGCATAATGTAAATGATATCAACTGCAACTTAAATATTAAAGTTTTGGGGGGAATATATGTTTCTTACTAAGGAAATATGCTTTAAGTTTAGCTTGTTCCTTCATAGATTAATATAATAAACAGTAAAGTAACTGATTTTAAAAAAAGGTGGAAGAACGGTTGATTTTATACAGGTATAATGGAATGTTCTTTCATTTTGACTGCTAAATGCATTTTAGTTTATAGTTGCAGTAATGGAACTTACAAAGGCAGCTGATATATTTTGACAGCACCGCTCTATTGATTTAGCAACATTTTAAAGTATTCTGATTTATAAACAAATGGTATTGGTTAACTAATCAGCATCTGAAAAAACAAAAGTCACAGATATCCTTACAAAAGATAGAAAGGGCAGGATTTAGTTTTGAAGAGGGTGACATATCTGTTGGAGACTTCATTGATAGATTTACACAGTCAGATCATCACAAATGCCCTTGATCCTTGAATCAGTTCTTCTGATTTACCAAGGTGCACCTTGATTCCTCTTTGTTGAACTTTCCATTGAAATCTCATGAAAGGTTCTTCGGTCTTATTCAGCTTTAAAGGAGGCAGAATGGACATTCATTTTGTTCAGCTTCTCTCAAATGACCCATATGAATTGAGATGCCAACACATGATGCCACAGTGGAGACTAGGGACAGAGATGATTTATACCCAGCTGAGCTGTGCTGCAGAAAGAACCACTGTGAGGAATTCTGTATGAACAGAGTAGAATTTGAAGGACACACAGGAGTAACTGAATTTTAGATTCATTTACTTAGAGCTAAACAGTTTAGCACTGCATCTGAGACATGCAGATACGCAAGCCTAACACCACATTCACATAGTTGCTTTAATCACACAAAGTGTTTGTGTGATTCTACACAAACACTTTGTTTCTACATCTTGGGTTTTTTTTGTATGTTGACACATACAGTTGCAGCAAGTATACATTTGTAGAGTAAGGTAATTCAGTATGAAGTACTTAAACTTACTTACATACACTAATTTGTATATTGCAATAGAGATAATAGAACATGTTGTTAAATCGTATTTTTCTGTCAAACTTTTGTCTTTAAGTGGTAGTACCTGTCTAAAGTTTTATGGCTAGGAAGTTATATTCCAAGGAAACAGATGCTTTTTTCTCATTTCTTCCTCCTTGGAAAAATTCTGAAGCACTAGTAAAATGCTTTCAGAAATAAGATGAGGTGACTTTGTAAGATTTGTGAGTGCCAATTCTTCATCATTCCAGTTTGTAAGCACTGACAATAAATGAAAACCCTGGGTCATTTTTGCTGGGAAACATCCATGCATTCCATACATTATGAGACACACTTTGACATCCAGGAGTTAATTTTAAGAATGCACATAAGACTTGTGCATATGATTTATATTTTAACCAGTGTCAGAAATGGTAATACATGCACAAGAAAAGCAATGAATGTTTCAGTAGTTTTGATATTCAGAATTGTTCTTAACGTGGCTCATAATAAAACCTCATTTTCCAGATTGATTGATATGGCATGTAGAGACTGGGATTGGTCATTTGATGATATTGATTTTGATGTTGATTTTAATATTGATGATGCTGAGGACGATCTTGATGATAGCGATGATGATAACAATGTGTTTATTCTAAAGAGGTAAATAGATGAATACCTGTAGGATAATGCATTGGTTTTATTACAGCATGTGTTTTCAGTTTTTCCCAAGAGAGCTATATGTGCTGGCTTAAAATCTAATAATAATAATAATAACAGTAATTTGATCCATGCATGATTTTTATTGCCTTGAAACTATAATTTCAAAATCCCTTATATATTTACAAGTGCTTCTTATAGTAGACTCTTCATGTATGTATGGCTGCCTTTGTGCAAATCCACGTTTGAACATTCAAATTTATTCTTATGTCACATGCTGCTGCAAGCTCATATTTAGGTGACAAGGTAAAAACTTGATTTTCCGTGCTTTGGTGTACCTTGGTCATACTAAAGTGTGGTATAACTTGCTTTGCAAATATATTACACTAGATAATCAGCATAGGAATGATAGAACTTCTTGTCTCCATCCCCCGACAAATTATTTAAAGATAGGCTGGATTTCCTAATTTCCAAATCACCTTCAAGGGGAATATAATCTTTCCTTTGAATCATTTTTGATTGGGAGAAAGATAGTCTGCTATATAAACATTTAAAATAAATAAATGAAACGTAAACTAGATTCTACTCATCCAACTATCACCCAAAATTAAAAACAATTTTTTTTCACTACCACCCTAGAAATTTTCAGACTTTCTGTGCCGCACTTGGGCTGCTTTGTGGCCAAGAGTCTCGATGATTGAGAGTCCTAAATTTTGCCCCATTTTGCATCATTCTCATCTCTGATCCTGCAACAGCTTTGTGATTCTGTTCCCTCCAGCAGCAAAGTGGGACAATCCATTTTGAAAGGAGACTGACAGGATGCTGTGTATCTGAAGGAAAGAAATTAACGGCTCCTTAAGATCAATGCACAAACAAAGAGAAATCTTTTTGCTTTGCTAATGTGAACCAGACTGGCTGAGAGATCCAGCATTTCCTCCGTTGCCTACCTCTATTTCCTTAGAGCCCGTAGACTTATGAATTTGAATTTACTATATTTAAACTGACTGAGGTCTCTTCTTTTCTTTTCTTTTTCCAGCTAACTGCCTTCTGGGAATGCAGTTTTCAAGGTGATCTTCATCCCTCTGAAATAAGACTGAAACATCGTACCTTGAGTTATGACTGCTGTTGGCACCAGGCAGCCCAAGAGCCTTGGGAAGCAGAAGGAGACGCAGGAAAGGAGTGGGGGGGATATGCTGCAGGTGGGGGGGTGGGAGGCCCAGTGCAGGAGTCAGTTGAGTAGGGGATGGTGGTGGAGTGCATGTGGTTAGAGGAAGGCCGTGAAAAGAGGCACAGGCTGCATGCAATCACAGGGAGGCCAAGGAAAGGTGCACCCTGCGCCCATTTTCTAAGGCTTCCCTGAGCTTGTATACGTGCACACGCACATACACACAGACTTCCTGTGCCCTGTTTCCATGGCCTCCTTCCCTGTGATTGCATATAACTTGCACCCTCATTCCCTGGCCTTCTGAACTTGCCCCACACAGAGCACCCCTTCCCCAACTCACACGTGGCCTACTCCGGGTTACCTAGGGCTTTCCCACTACAGCACCCCCCCTGCGCTCCTTACCTGGGACTCCCACTGCTTCCCACTTAATGACCTGAAGGCTGCGTTTTGGGCTATCTACTGCTAGGGACAACCAGGACTTGGTGATTGTGGTCGCCAAGCAATCATGTGGCATTGTGCTTTACCACAACTCACAACTCCCCCCCCGCCCAATTGCAGTCGTAACTCGATGACTACTTAGACTACAAAGATTCTCCTGTATCACCAAATATGAAGAAATCCCTTTTACCACCGCTACTGCGCTGCCCCGCACCCTCCCCCGTGCCTCCAGCACTGCCTGGCATCCCCCTTCCTTCTGGAGGTCAAAGCAAGGAAGAGACTTCCATCAGTTGGAATGCCCTCCGTGCGAGCTGTGGGCCTTGGCCTTCTCTGATCACCGTGCCCTGCAAGCTTCTGCCCTCAAGGCCTGGAATGGTGAGGAAAGAAAACCTCAAGAACGCCCAGGAGGAAGACGTGAAGTGTGTGCTTTGGACAGAGGCCTTGCCTGCCAAGGTCAGTATATTCCATCTGGCCAAACAGGAGCAGCGGCCAGGTCTTTTGTTTCCAATTACGCTTAATAAAAATCAGAGCTTTGGTTTTATTATCTGCTCTCTTTTGTTGCTATATTGTGCCTGAGCTACTGTGATGTTTGCTGTCTGTTCTTCACATGTCCTGTTCCCCCCCCCCTCTCCCTCCGTTCACCTGTCCCTTGTGCCGCCGGCTTCTCTCAAAAGAAAAAAGATACAAATCTGGCTTCCGCGAAAAATCTAGAAGTCCCGGCTTACTCTTTCCTCCAGTGTGTCTCCATTACCATCTTTGTACGTGAAAACCAGCTTCTTCAGGTGAACGAAACTCCTAGTCTGCAGCCAAAACAACAAAATGTCTCCAGAGCAAGAACACCTCACTCGCAGACCTCTTAAAATAAATATATATTTAAACATTGGGGGGGGGGGGAGAGATTCTCTTGAAGCTCTTTCCACAAAGACTCGACAGGGATCAAAATGACGAGGAGTCATGAAGAATATCTATCCTTGTTCAGCCTCTGGAGAGAAACGCTACCAGCAACTTTGCCAAAAGAAAGCAAATGAGTGGCAGGTTCATATCAGATTGATGAAGACTGCATCTTAAAAAGTGACCATTATACTGTGTGTTGTATGTATTTTGGTGTTTAAATAAATACATTGTATTGTAATGCTGCAAAAGTGGTTTTTTAATTTTTTCCCCCCATTTTATTTTTATACATTTATTCATATTCCATTAATGCAGTTTGCAACTATGCACTTGTATAAAGCCATAATGTTGACATTTATATCATTCATACTTGTTTATTCAGCATGTCTGCACTCAGCAGTTAAATATAATGAAAAGTCCCAGGTATGTACTTATTACCTAACAAGCAGTCCCAAGTCTTGTTTTATCAGTTGTGAATGCCTTAAATTAATTTTGTTCCCTTAAATTTTATGCTCATTGCTGATATTTAAGAGATAAAAGAATGCAGAGGTTTACCAGCTCTTAAATGCAATTTTGCTTTGTTGCAGAATAATAGTGCACTATGTTTACATGTTTATATCAATGTCAGTCTATATGAATGTGTACCTAATAGGTTTGAGAGGGGAGGGGGTGGGTGGGATCAGCTAAACATGGCTTCCAGAAACAATGAACTGGTAGTATTAGAACTAATATATAACTTTCATGCATAGGTATTTTGAAATCAGTTCTTTGTTCAATTCTCAGTATTAGTCACAAACTTTGTATTCTTACTAAGTGCTATGATTTTCACTTTTTTTGCATACTATCCTAGCGGTGTGTTTTATTCCTGGAAAAAAATATAACTATTTTTACATTTTCATCGCACAATGTTTGAGGAATTTTACAATAACTGAAAAATACTGTAGATGTATTTTAAGCCTTTCGGTTCTATTCTCTAAGCACATAGCTTTAGCAACAGGAAAGTAATCTCAGTTTCATGTGTTTGAGAACTTGTGGAAGGAAAAGGCGCCACGGAGGCACTTAATCTATTTTTTTTATGTTGTACAGAATATAATTTGTAAACTCATTCATGCCATGTCCATAATTTATCCCACAAATGCATGTTTTATATAGAACTACAGAATGCTATGTTAAACACAAAGAGAGTTAAAAAAAGAAATATTGGAAACTCTACTTTGGGATTTTTTTAAAAAAAGTGTATGCACAGGTGTTGTATGATAATAACAATGGAATGTAGAATCTATTATCTATTATTTCACTAGATTTTCTTTTTGTTTCAGTAACAGAAATTGGGTATTTAAAATGAGGGGACCATGAACTATTTGGTATCCACCCTCATAAAAATTGGAATTGGTGTAGGATTCACCAAGCGGGACTTCTCCATATTTCCCATTTGTTTGTGCAGTTGTATGCAGTTATGTCTCAGCTGATCACATGCTGAGATCAGCTCATTCAAGCCTCACTTGTTAAAGAGTTCACTTCAGAAGGTCATGAACAAAAAAGTTCAATTCATTTGGACCTATAACATGGGTGTTTCCACTGACACAGACTGAAAATCATGTACCTATAAATTGGTCTAATAATGCATATCCTAGCTTGCACATTTAAATACACTTCTATTTTGGTTAATTTTTACAACTTCATGACACGGTGAAAGAATATTGTCTTGTGTGCTTGCTCTGAACAGTGAGTGTACAATAAAATATTTTAGGAAATGCATATTTTGCATACAAAACTTACTGTTTAAAAAATGTAAACAATAAACCTTGTTTCAATTCACTAATGGCATACATATTTTATATTATAAATTGTTATTTGTGGGATGATCTGAATTGGAAGAAATATATTTTTTTTAAATAAACTATTTGAGTAAGATACTAATATTATCAAGTTGATTTTTTTTAAAAAAAATTAATGTGAATAACAGCACTGTACTTGAAACCGGCATCGTATAGATTCAGTTGACTCTTACATGGTCATGTGAAAATCTGTATTTAAAAAGTAATATTATTTAGTGACTTTCAGGCTTTTAAATACAGATCGGAACTTTGCTTTTAGAATTAGTTTAAGCTTATCACTCTCTTTATGAAGGGAATTCTACATGAATTTTTGCTGTCAGAAAAGTGTCCCATCAATTCCAAACTAAGAAAAAATGTAAGACTATTTTGCTCATGTTCACACCTGTCTTAAATCTAAATGTTCATATTATTATTAAACTTAAAGGCCATCCAACTCTTGAGGACTCTGCAGATCATAACAACCAAAGAACTTACAATAAAATCAATTTAAACAAAAATAAAGATACAGGATCATTCCCTGCTGTCTGCACAAATTGCTTCTGAAACTGAATATGTGTTGCACTCTTGCACAGACATTTTCAAACTTTACTTTGCTCTACCAGACACAATGATATAATTCATCCATAGACATGAACTATTCAAACCACCTTGGCAAGGTTCACCATATCAGTTAATGTGAAACTATAATCTTAAATACTATTTCTTCACTTAAAGCTTCGTCCAGAACCTATTGTTTTGGTTCAGAACACCATGTTTTGCCATTATAAATTTAACAATCTGATCTAAGTCCCAAAGGTACTTTTTCGGGAGGCAACTGGACTTTCTGATTTTTATTAGAAGATATTTTGCTTCTCATCCAAGAAGCTTCTTCAGCTCTGTGGTGGGGAATGGAAGGATTTATATTCCTTGCAGACAGCTGGTCATTTGCATCCTTTTAGAAGGTTGTTAAAGCACTTGGAGTTTTATCTGTGTCCTCAGGGCCACCTGAATAGTAGTGCTGGTTCCTGTAGTCTGCATTTTTTTCCTCTTTGAAGTTTTGAGTGTTTCTTTTTCTTTGAAGGTGGTTCATACGTCTTCAAAGAAAAAGAGAAAAAATTGCAGACTACATGAACCAGGTGATCCTGAGGACACAGATAAACCACCAAGTGCTTCAACGCTCCTCTAAAACGGGCGTCAAACTCATGTCACAGCAACAACGTGGCGTATCACAACTTTTCCCCCCTTTGCTAAATCGGGCATGGGCATGGCCAGCCCATATCTGGGCTGCGGGCAGTGTTTGACAGTCCTGCTCTAAAAGGATGTAAATGACCAGCTGTCTGCAAGGAACATACCTGTCAGAGCTGAAGTAGCTTCTTGGGATGAGAAGAAAACTTCTTCAAAGAAAAAAACATGAAAGTCCAGTTGCCTCCTGAAAAAGCACCTTTGGGACAACCATGGCCTGGATGACTGAGAATCTCTACAGAATCTGAATAAGATTCCACTAGGAGATCTAAGCACTAGCATATAATTACTAAATTCAGTATGACCCAGTGTTCTATCTTGAGATAGATGGATGAAATTCTACAGTGAGAGATGATGTATATTTTAAGATTATTATTTTTTCTTGGTAAGGTAGAGTCAGCTGTAGAGACCTAATTTACTAACTGCCTCATTCAGTGTCTATTTAAAGTTACGATGGTGTTGAAAAAAAGAACTATGACCAATGCCATCATTTATGACATTTATAGCATGTCATAGTCACATGACCGCCATTAGCGTACAGTCTACGTCTGACTTATTTTTATTTTTTCTCCTTGCAGAAATGAGGGAAGGGATTACAAGATAGTAAGGAGGAATATTTGATCTAATTAATCTACCATTTTTTCAGAATTCCTAAATTACATTTTGAGTAATTGCAAGTACTTTTAATGAACCTCTTCTGCCTTCTCCGGTCATTTTTCTAATAGTTATTTTAAAGCAAAAACAAAAAAGGCCTAAGTAAGCAGAGTTTTAAAAAACAGCCACTTTTCTCCTTCATCCATTTTCACTTCATATAAAAATAGAAAAAATAAGAATTCTGTCCTCTTAGACATTTAAAAAACGTTTGAAGTTACATTTTTTTCGCCAATAGTCTTGAATCTTTCATCCCTCTTATTGATGATCTCAAAAGGAGGTATAATTCACTGCAAGGAATCTTATCTTTGCTGCATCTATAATTATTGCTTCTTAAAAAGTTTAAGAGTGGAGAAAGCAAAACTGTAAATGTCCATTATCAGCTCTGTTTCAGTTGGGAGCAGAGATGAAAATCCGGAGTATCTAGTTACAATTCCCCCCCCCCCCAGTTTAATCAGAAGGAACTTCTGTCCAGAATATATGTTTAATTCCACAATCTTCCTTTAATCCAGGGAGATAAAAAAGCTATTGCCAAACTATGGAAAGCCACAGAGTAAGTCAGGTTGACATTATCCACCAGAAGCAGCTCTCCAGGAAAAAAATGGATGATTTTGAGAAATGAATAAGATTTGTGAAATTCTTATATAAGAAATAAAAGATTTGTAATATTAAGACAAGAAATGGGAAAAGACATTGAAAAATTATCTGACAATGTAAAACAAAACCAGAGTGGAATTTCTAGAGAAATACATCTGAGGTCCAAGGTAGAGAGTTGGAAAGAAAATTGGATGATTTAGATTTATAGGAATTGAGAAAGTCATCTGCTTGAGATATAGAATGATTTTTGGAAGTCCCAGATGAAAATGTTAGACAGAGGTCCACTTACTCTCTTGTAATCCCATGCTTTCTGCAAGGGGGAAGGAAATTATTATCTCTGCATGCAGTCTTTCCTGTGGCTGGTTTATGTTTTTTTCCAAAGCAGAGATTACAAGAGTGAGCAGACACAATGGAGAATACACTGAACTGTTTGTATAATGCGCTCCCAGATCCTGGCTCCCAGACCTCTTCTGGACTGTGGGCCTCACTACATTTTTAAAAAATAAATACTCCCTACTCTCTTTAATCCCTTTCTTTCCAAATACAAACAAGCAATTATCCCAGTACTGGGCTGAACATTCCAAAGGGTAGAGTAGGTGGGGAATGGGAAGCAATCAGTCATGTGATTTCTCACTGAGTGACAGCTTCACTTAATGACAAAGCAGCTGGTCCCAATTGTGATCACTAAACAATGACTGTCTTATTATTTTAATCTGACCAATACGATGACATGTTTAATAGGATTTTATTCAGCTGTAGGATTGATTATTTTAGGTCATAATAATTTAGAGAAGTGTTGCCTGTTGGACCCTAGGTTTTGTCCCTTATAGATTCATTACCTCCCTATGATAGTATTAAAGTGGCAACAACAAAATAAGTGACAAAGAGTCTGTCCTAAATTTGAGGGGAAAAATCAGTTCTGCATTTGAATACAAAGTCACCAGAAAATAACAGTTTGCCTTATAAATAGCACTCTGGCGCCTTCTCTTTATGCTCTTGCTCAGTAGTACTCAGGCATCCTGACCAGGCTTCTTCAAGAAATGAATGCATTTACAGAATGACATACAGTACAGTGGATTCAGAAAGCATTCAGCCTGTTTGGAGTTTGTGAAAAAGCACCTGAAGGACTGTGAGGAACAAGACTCTCCGGATTGATGAAACCAAGATGAAAGAGCTTGGCCTTAATTCTAAACATTTGTCTGGAGGAAACCAGGCACTGCTCATCACCCAATATCATTTCAACAGTGAAGCCTGGTGGTAGCATCATGCTGTGTGCCTGTTTTTCAGCAGCAGGGAGATTGGTCAGGGTTGAAGGAAAGCTGAATGGAGCAAAGTACAGGGATTATCATATGCTCAGTGAAAACCTGTTCCACAGCACTGAGGACCGCAGACTGGGTTGAAGGTTCACTTTCCAACCTGACAATCCTTAAGCACCTGGTCAAAGACAACACAGGAGCAGCTTAGGGACAACTCTGTGAATATCCGAGCAGAGTTCCCCAGCCTTTCCAGGCTGACGGCTTGGATAGAAGGAGGAGGGGAGGGAAAGAAGGGATGATTTTGTGGGAGGGGCAGGTGCTTGTGTGAGCACCCATTGCTTGTGAGGCTGAGTGCCCATAATGCTTGCATGAGGCCCCAAGCGCCCCCGATGCTCACAAGTGGGGTGGCAAGCGCCTGTGCCACTTGCATAAGTGGGGGCCCAAGCGCCTGCAATGCTCACGCAAGTTGGGCTGTGAACCCCTGCGATGCTCACATGTGGATATGCATGCGAACACACACACCAGTCAGCCACTCATGCAAACAGACCACGGACTGGTAGTGGACTGCAGCCCACAGGTTAGGGCCTCCTGTCCTAGAGTGGCCCAGCCAGAGTGCCAACTTGAATCCTATTGAACATCTCTCTGAAGGACCTAAAATGGTGTCCACTGATGGGCACCATCCAAGCTGAGCTTCTGAGGATTTGCAAGGAAGAATGGCAGAAAATCCCCCAATCCAGGTATGCCAAGCTTGTCGCCTCATACTCCAAACTATTCGAGGCTATAATTGCTGCCAAAGTACTTCAACAAAGTGTTAAGTGAAGGACCTGAATACTTACGCCAATGTGATATTTCAGTTGTTTCTTTTTTAATAAATATACAGATATTTCTAACATTGTTGTCACTTTGTCATTTGTAAAATCAGGCTGCAGCAGAACAAAATTGACAAAAGGGGGTCCAAATACTTTCTGAATGTACTGTATACATACATTGAAATGCATAGCCACTTTGGTCTAGTGACCAGTGGGTTAAGGCACCAGGAGAAGCAAGGAGACTCTGAATTTTAGTCCCACTTTAGGCAACTGAGTTACCTTGGACCAGTCACTCCCTCTCAGTCCTAGAAAGGATGCAATGGCAAACCTCTTCCACAAAACTTTGTCCAATTAACTGCAGGGACTAGTCCACATAGTCGCTAGTTGCTAGGAGTCCACATTGACTCAAAGGTGCATGAACAAACATCCCAACAGATGCTAACTTACATGGTATTGTAATTTGAAATGTTTAATATTTACGCCATCTCAGATGGAATGCACGTAGATGTTTTTCTTTTTTAATCCTTACAAAAATCCTGACCAACCAGGCTAAACAAAAGGTAGCTTGCCTCACCCCCATAATAAAATCTCTTGCATCTCTGATTTGTCAAAAATCCATCAGGACAAGCTGAACTCATAAATACTTAATTTCTCTGCTGATAATTTCCCACAACAGAGCAGGTCATTTTTTTTTTATTCCCATGCACAATTATTCAAAAGAGTTAAAAGAAATTTTGAAAATATAATTAAGCTACTGCATTTAACATTAAACAAAAACACTTTATTTCCTTAATTGTTTAATTGAAGAAAGCTGCATACTTAGTTCAAAGAATAGAGAAAGTGCTTTACTAATTTTTTTTAAATGCCGCTGTTCTTTATTGCTGAAATAACTTTCAGAATTAAGTACTAATGATACATTTATACTTCTTGAAACCTAGTGGGACACTAAACCAAGTTCAAAGAATTGCTGAAATATTGATGTTCTTCAAGTTTCATGTATTTCTTTATATTTGGAATCAAAATATAACAATTATCAGCTACTCAAAATAGTAGCGATACAAATTTGGTTCAAAAAAATATAGACTGGACTGATAAATAAACCCAAACAGAGTATCAAGTTTAAGCTATTTAAAGTGCAGGAGCTGAAATAAAAGGATATTTTTTCTGTAGCTGAAGCTGTTTTGAAATACTCTTAACTAAATAAAATACACAGGTCTTTTTAAGATGAAGATTTAGAGGGCCATTTAGCATGAGGAAATCAAGAAAGATTTCCTCATAGGCTAATTTTTTTTTCACTTTAATGAAAAACAAAACAAAGCACAGATAACAGTTTCCAGAACCGCAGTTCTGAAAAGCCAGCAATTCAGTAAATATAAAACATTACTTTTCTGTTGGCTTGAACTGTTGTTGGTCCTACTAAGCTGTGTGTACACACTAGAAGGGTCCATGGAAATAACCAACAAATAAAAATCAACCCGTTTGAGAAGTCTGTTATGCAATCTGCTCATATAAAATGAAACACTTCGTTCATCTAGCCAATTATTTTTACAAACAGTAAGCATAAAGATCACAATGCATCTGAGGCGTTGGCACTGAATGTCAAGTACATGTTCAGTATGTAAACATCAGTTCTCATTTAATGGAATGTCTCATTTTAGTCCAAGTTGTTCAAAAAGGAGGCGGATTTGCATCTTAGTCTTGCTTCTTAGCCTTCCGGTATTCCAATACAGTAGCGATGACCCAAATATTAAGAACCATCATGATTACAAAACGGATCAGAACTAGGAAGAGGAAGGAAGAATACTCATTAGCAATTGCGTACCTTAAAATGAATCAAGCAAGATAAAATCAATTTTAAACTTAGGAAATAGCTTCCATAGCAATCAAACTAATAGCACAATACCTATGCTAGTAGAAGAGAAACCCCTGAACTTTTCCCCTCATACAAAGCATCACATTGCCGTCGTGCCCCAACTACTTCCAAACTCCAAATTTGTAGCTTCTAGGGTTCCTTTGAAAGAAGGGACATTTTGGGGTGGTTTATAGAATAAATTGAATTCTTTTCTTGTGCCTCTGGAGCTCCACAAATGAAAGAACTTTCAGTCCTACTTAACTTTGGGTTTCAAAGGCACAAGATCAGTCGTAAACGGAAAACAAGCCCTTCAGTAAGGCGATGCCTGTTCCCAGAAATAAGTTTCTGCACACCAAACCTTATAAATGGAGTGGGAATGTGAATTTGACTTAGAGAATGAGAAGAACAACATCCAACCATTACAAAGAAAGATATTTGAGTCCTGGGAAAGTAGAAAGTATAAGAAATTCAAAACAAGACTGCGTTTGGGTTAGGTACAAGTAGAAGTAGAGAGAATTTCTGATAGGCTTTCAAGATTCTGTTACACTACCTTCACGTTCCAGGATTCCTAGTGATTCCCATTTTATGGCCCCGATTCACTTCAAAGGACAGATGGGGAACCAACCACATCTCTCAATGATTATATAATTAGGAACATAAGGACATTGTGACAGCTGCTTACCCCACCACTCTTTGACTAGAATAGACAAGAGGAATCCTCAGGCCTTAGGTGGATTCTTGTGTCACTTATACGGAATCCCTCACAATCACAGTATTTAAAGTCAGCTCTCATAAAGCTATATCATCATCTCAGCACATACAGGGAAAGAAATTCTTTCTGCCTTGATGAGACAGAATTACTTTTTTGTTGTTTTCAAAATAGAAAGGGTTAATAATAAACTTCAAAGCCTGTCCTCCCAGAAAATATACAATATTTGTGTGCATTTGAACACACGTAATTAAATCTGCACAGGGGAGGCAAAGCTTTGGAGGATGAGATGTCTATGAAGGACAATAGGCTGGGGTTGAATCTTCCTTCATTCCTTGAAGGAACCTCCCAGGTTTTACAGAACACTGTGCAAACCCAGCAGGGTCCTCCATTGATTTTCCAATGAATGAAGGGCAGCAGATGACTGAATGATGAAGGGGAAGGAGTGTGTTCCCCCATACCCCTCACTGCCTGTTTCAATTGCTCAAACATGACCAAGATTTGCAGTCAAGGATTCCTTGCTTTAAACCTTCCTTTGATTTGTGACTTGTGAATGAGAACGTTTGTTTATTCTGTCTGACAGTGAGAGCAATCAACCAGTGGAACAGAAGTTGCCTTCAGAAGTTGTGGGAGCTTCATCACTGGAGGCTCTCAAGAAGAGACTGGACTGCCATTTGTCAGAGATGGTGTAGGGTTTCCTGCTTGGGCAGGGGGTTGGACTAGATGACCTACAAGGTCCCTTCCAACTCTTGTTAATTTGTAAATTTGTATGTAGCCTTTTCTTCTAATGAGAGCTCTTCCCTAGTTATTCTTCTCTTGTCTTCCATAGCCAGTAAGGACATATAGGAACTATGGGCATCCAGAGGCAATGCCTTAGCAAATTTGCCTATTTGTAGAAGCATCCTGCAAAGAAGGCCAGGTCAGGAGACAGAACCTGCACGGACTACAAGTAGTCCGCAAAGCGATGAGACCAATGACAATCTTGGCGGTCCCCACTGCTGTCCTTGAAAGAGAGGTCCACAGGTCCACATACATTTCCTGCTGGCTCCCAGCAACCAGTGTGAAAATCAGTTGCAAACGCTGGTCAGTAGGCCTGCTGGCTTCTCCATTGACTTTGCTTGTGGGACGTTAGCAGGGAAGGCTGCAAATGACAATCCTGTGGCTCCGCGATGCTACAGTTGCTGTTAGAGTGAGCCAACTGCCAAGTGCCCAGGTAGAGATCAGGTGAATGTGGGGGTGCTGGGAGGGCTGAAACTACCTCTCCTTCAGCGCCACTGAACAAGTGGTTTTTAACCTTGGACTACCTGTCCTGATATTTTGTTACAGAGCATAACAGAATCTGAAAAAAACTCTTGTCCCATAGAAGATCAAAGCAGGGTTATTTTGAGTCTTTTTCCTTAGGCACCCACTTAGCTGAGGTACTGTTGACGACTAACAGTTCTTGCATCCAGTGTTATCTCTATCTTCCTCTATACTTGCAGTTTTTCTGTAGAGTATGTTTAAAATCCCTGCTAAAAGAGTCACAATAATAAAGTAACATTACCTGTAGAATCCTTTGTAGTCATTAATGTTGTAAATATTCTTGCTTTAATTGGGAGAAAGAGAGAGAGAATGAAAGTTAGCAGATTTTAAATAAATGACTTTCCCGTTTTACTAATAACTCACTTCCATTCTCTTTCAATCCTGGCAAATAAGATATGCAGAACAATTATCATGCTTGGTAGAGAAATCTTGTCACGCATCAGCCTGAAATCTTCCAATTTTTTTTCTTCTGACATGCACTCACATGTTTCTCCCAAAAGATTATCTTTTAACAAAGAACAGTATCTTTCAGGAACTTGTTTTCATTTTCTCAGCAATTTTTGTAGGACTTAAAACCTTATTTCAACAAACTGCATTTAACAGTAGCTCATAAAAGTCTTCCAATAATGTTAAATTTCATACTCTTTAGTGTAGTGGTTAATGCATCAGTCTACACACAGAATATCAGGAGTTTTAGTCCTAGTTGAGGCACAAAGCCAACTGGGTGACGTTGAGCCAGCCACTTTCTTTCAGAGGCAATGGCAAACCACTTCTGAAAAAAAACTTCAGGTAGTCTCTGAGAATTGGACACCGAAGGGGTAAAAAAAAAAAAAACCTATACTGAGAAATACCTCAAACATGTTGGTAGAATAGCTATCTCTTACCTGCACAGGTGTATATGGCTAATCCCCAAGTTGTGGCACTCACTTGTTCAGAATCTCTAGTCTGCCAAAGACACCGGAGCTGAGCAAGTTTACTTGCTGCACTGACCACTGTGCTCAAGTTCTGCAGAGAGGGAAGAAAAGGAATGCGACTGTTAAAGCAAAGATCACGTTGAAAAGCGGGAAGTGTCCATTGCTCGATTCTTTTTTTGGTGAGCAGAAACTGAAAGACAGATGCTGCCTATTCAAAAAAGATTTCATGTCCCAGGACCCAAAGGGCAGATTCAGCTTCAGATCCAACAAATCTGCTGGCAGCTAGTGAAGATGACATTTAATGCTTGGATCTGCACTAATGCATTAAATGATCCCTTTGCAAGTTATGTTAAGTCATATTGAGATTGGTTTGACTTTAGACTAGTGTACAATCCACTGCCATAGCTTAGTTAAAAAATCATGGTTCAACAAATATGTGTTATTGTAGATCCTGTTTAATTGGAGGCTCTTCCAAGGTGACATACATAATACAACTCACAAGACAATTAAAAAACAGCTACTGTCAGTAGTTCAAAAACAGAATCCCACAGCAAACTGCAGCTCCTTTCTAGGAACTTGCCTCTGATGGCAGAACCAGTAAATACTGTAGAAATGGAAAACAACCGATTCTCAGTTAATACCTAGAGACACATTTTAGACCTAACTTAAAAAAAAGGGGGGGGGGGCACTGATAGGAAGTCAGGATATATGGACTTGTGATGATACCAGGGAGTCCAAACTAAGGGCTAGACCAGGGGTCACCAACCTTTTGGACCCCAGGGACCATCAAACTCATAATTTTAAATCCTGCGGACCAGAGACCGGACCCCCCCCCCCCAAAAAAAAAGTCTGCAGGAAAATTCCCCATCCCATATTCCTTTCAATTGATCATTCTTTATTTGGGATCGCAGGATACTGTCTCCAGCTCCATTCTCGGGGGGGACTTTTGGCTTCATGCAAGGAAAGCAGCAGAAGCAGCAGAAGTCTTTCTCTCTCTCTTCCAAACTCCGCTAAATATGAGTCTTTGTGAGACTTGTCACGCCAGGGCAGCCTCTTGGAACAGGATGCCTTGCAGGGTCCCAAAGACTCATTTCTGACGGAGTTTGGGGAAGAGAAAGTCTTTGGCTGCTTTACTTGTGTGCAGCCAAAAGCAGAAGAAAAATGTAGAAAGAAGCAGCCTGGTGGCCAGGCAAGGCACGTGGGGCAAGTTCTCCTCTCCACCCTTCCCCCCCACTCTCCTCACGTGTTGTTTCCAATGCAAGTGATGCAAGCCTTGTGTTCCCACGGGCCATATGGGTGGCACAGCCTTGTGTTCCTGCACAGCCTGGATTAATTGCTTTGGGGGTGCCATTTCTCTTGAGACTACCATATTTTTCTCATGGACCACCAGTGCTCCCCGGCCCACTGGTTGGCAAACAGTGGGCTAGACTACATTGGTGTAGGCCACCATTTAGTCAGCCAGGAACTTTGCCAAGATTAATGAGCTGATGCAGGCTAGTGCTTTAGTGCCCCAGGGACAGAGAACTTGAAGCATGCCAATCACCATTAGAGCTACAACTGACAAAAACTGGTGGCAACTTTAGATACATAATAAAAAAAAATAAAAAAAAACTTGACATGGTTTTATTTTTTTAAAGAATTCCCCTCTCAGTTCAGGGAAAAAAAATTCCCATCCTCACCATTTTGCATTCCTCATCCCCTTGGCTCATGCTCACTCCCAAGGTCAGGCGATCCTTTCAAGTTAACATATTTATTTCTTCCCAACAGCTACAAACTAGACAAACTTGAATTTTCGGATACAGTTTCTATCCTAACTTATTCATCTTATGGTTTCCAAATGTCCATGTTTTTAGACTACTTGGACCTGCCTGGCTTTACAACAAAGCAAGCAGATATTAAAGTGTTTCGAGGTGGCCCAGTGTACCCACAGAACTTTAAACTTTAATGAAACACTCTTAACCTTTAACGAAATACCAAAATTACTGAAGGAAACAATTAGACCCTCTCCTTATTTTGGCCTCCTGAGCTTGAAGTAGCAAGCTAATTGTAAGCCCAGCACATACTGGGTCCTAAACCAGCCACCTGATGTCACTTGCTCTCCTCTTTGCCTTCCTGCAGAAATCCATAAAGAGCAACATCTTTCCAATCAACACAAAATGTAGAGGAACTCAGTTTCAAGAGCTGTGCCACATCGCTAAGTGATGATGCATCTTAATTCAAGCCAAGGAGAAGAGAAGACAAGCAATGAGCTTCTGACTCTTCATTTCCATGAAGTTCCTGTCCCACACATTTTGTGGTGGTTTCCCATTACATACTGCAACATCTAGAATGACAAATTATAGAAGTGCGTTCTTTCAACTCCTTACCATACTCAAGTCCAATATCCATTCTTGCAGAGTTACAGCATACCATCCTGCCACAAATCTAATATTTCAGGTGAAGATACATATTATTATTACATAATGAAAGTGAAAAGGATGTTGGGTAGGTCAGTGGCATAATCTGATTTTAACTGATGCAGTCACTTTATTGTGCTCTTCTCCTTTCTTTATCTGCAATCCTTTTGGTTGGTTTCTATCATCTTTAATCTTCACATCCACATCCATTATTCATCAGATGACTGAACGAATAAGTCTAGAATTATTAATTAACAAATGGCTTTTACTTGTGGATGTTCAGTCAAACTGCATGCCCTCGGGGTCCCCAAGAAAGCTCTCTGTAGGTTAGCAGACCCAAGTATGTACTACAAATGAGGACTGTGAAGCAGTTAAGAAAGAGATTAGGAAATGGTTTCAGAGGACACAAATGAAACGTCTGCATTTGCCTCAGCGGCATCTTTCCCCAGAATCCCAAGCGCAGTGGTCAGAATGCAGCATTGCAGGCTGACTCTGCCCACTGTCAGGAGTTTGATCCTGACAGGCTCAAGGTTGATTCAACCTTCCATCCTTCCAAAGTCGGTAAAATTAAGCCTTCCTCCATGTGTCTTATTAGATGTTCACATGTTCAGGATTTCACCCAAACATTTTCTAGTGGAATTAATGTGCTTCATTGGCAATTGAAGTTTTTTTAGTGGAGTAGAAGGGCTTTGTGAGAAATTTTCAAGTGTAGCAGAGTGGGCCTGCTTTTAATTCAGGGATAGAAGTGGCTCTGCCAGGCTGTTGGGCTACAAAATCTGTTATCCTTGTTAACTGTTGGATATTCAGGCTGGGACTGGTAGATTTCGGAGTCCAAAACTTCTAAAGGCAGCTTTGGAAGCTCAGCTTGTATAGGTGAATATATATGTGATATTTTTCATAACTTACTTGGGGTCATGCCTTTATAGGAAATTTGTATTTATTGGATTCCAAAATGAAACTTTTTTTCATTTTGCAGTTAGGATGTATGAGATCATAAAGACATTTCCCAAGTATCACAAGAACCATTGCACAATAGTTTGTTTCCTAGTTGGAAATGGCTATTCAAGTGGTCTGAAAGTTAGAACTTTCTGGATCTGGATCTGGATCTGGAGTGTGAAATGAAAGCTGAGAATTTCAAGCTTATTCATTCTGTGACCAGCATAGGTCCATCTCTGCAAAATGTGTGCAATGGGGCTGTAGTGTTTTGGATTCAGGTCTTTCACAATAAGTAGGGGCATGAGTGTAGGATTTGTCCGCAACTCTTTAAAGCAGCTACATCATTTCCCAGGAGCAGGATGCAGAGCTGCATAATAGAAATACAATGGAACCTCAGGTCGCAAACGCTCCTGTTTGCGACCAAATCTAGTTCTGACCAAAAAATCCACCTGATTTTTGAATCGGGACACAGTTAAAAGATTGGGTGGCGAACAAACCCGGCCGCGGCATATTTCCTTGCAGAGGCTATTTCCCCTTCCGTGCATGCGCACTCCATCCACACATGCGCAGTTGGTCATGACCAGTCGGGTTGCGACCATAGTCCTGGAATGGATTATGGTTGCGACCCAAGGTTCCACTGTAGTACTTATATACCACTTCATAGAAATAGCACTTATATACAGCTCCCTCTAAGCGGTTTGCAGAGTCAGCATATTGCCCCCAATAATCTGGCTCCTCATTCTAAATATGGGATGGAAGAACAATGGCCGGAAATGTGATATAAATGGAAAAGAACAAATCCATAAGTGAAGGATACATGACTGTGTAAGGCAAAGCATGCTTCATTTTGCCATTGAAATGCAGAACAAGCAGGCAAAGAATAATATCTGAAAGAAAACAAAACAAAGTTCATTACTACATGACTGAGAAAAATAAAAGAATGGTGGAATAATAAATGAGGAACCAATCCTACCTTGCACAATCATGAGGGGATACTCTATATATGTTAGCTGAGGATAATGGTAGTAACTCATATATCTCAGGCAAACAAGGAAACTGGAAAAGAAAACATAACTTCAATCAATGGGGCCAAGACATAACCAGCCCAGTCATCTGAGAGCAAGCTTTATTATTCTTTCTCTTCTTCCATGGGCCTAACTTCATACCAAATAACTTCTCAATTTTTAAACAATTTATTGCAATATTCAGACCAAACCAATTGAGTTAAAAGGCATCTCCAAACCAAGGCACCAAGCCAGAATGTGATCTTCCCAGGGTAGCCAAAGAAGAAGTATAGTATAGTATAGTATAGTATAGTATAGTATAGTATAGTATAGTATAGTATAGTATAGTATAGTATAGTATAGTATAGTATAGTATTAGTATTGTATTGTATTGTATTGTATTGTATTATTGTATTGTATTGTATTGTATTGTATTGTATTGTACTGCATTGCATTTATTCAGTTTATATACCACCTTACCTCACTCTGAACAGCGACTCTGAGTTGCTTGCAATTAAAATCATAAATATTAAAAGCATTCAACATTCAAAACAAGGCAGGAGATAGAAAAGGAAGCAGTCAAATAAAAGCCAGGGACACAGCATTTATAGCACCTGGAATCTTAACCTGATTTGCTGCTAAAATTTAATTAGAAGGTTAATTCTGCCAATTGTGATTTTTACCAACTGTGATATTATGACATGATAACAGGAAACAATAGGAACCAAGAAGGGGAAGAAAGCTGGATTTCACATGTTTGGTCTAGTGCCATGTTTGGAACGAAGCTGTACTTTTAATACAAAACACTTGGAGAAAAATTCAAACCTCTGCAGGTTTATACATGGGATTAGTTCATAAATAGCAAGAAGGCCTGGTTTCCTGTTAAAAACTGTAGTAAACTTTGTGCTGGTATTTTTTTCTCTTTCCTGGACTGGGATTAGCAGTAAGTTCAAATGCACTTAAAAATATATGCAGCTTTGGGATACGGTATTTTTTGATCTTGTGAAAACAGTCTCAGAGCCTTTCCTCACATGCATGTAAGTAAGTACAGCCTGCCCTAGGAATACAGCTTTTACAAGGGAACACTTGTGTCAACTCAGCAAATATTGAAAATAAAGCATAAACATGTTCTTTTTTGCAGCACTGGTCTCTCAAGAGAGATCTCCTGCCCATTTTAATGCTAGTAAATACAGAATACATCTCTGTCCTAGAAGCTTTTCAAAGCCAAATACTGGAATCGTCATCTGTCTGGACCCCATTCTATGTTAATTCTAGTAGAACCTCTTCCTCAAACTTCACTGTTTTGATATGATCTAGAATGCTGGGTGTTCAATTCCCACAAAACATGCCAGAGGAGTAGACTCCCAAAAGAAAGCTGTCCCATATAAAGGAAGAAATGCTATTTTGTGCCAATCTTGGTTTCAATACCACATAACAGAGGTATGCGGAACTTGGTTCTGAAGCAGGAGAAAGTATTTTGTATCTTGCGAAGCACGCTTGCCTTGCCTAAAGAAGCTGCACAATACCTGACATGGATTCGGTAAAATACCTGTTTGAGTTCACCTTACAGAATCATCACCTTTTATCAAAATGCATGCTTTCATGAACTGCAGAGTTCCTATGTGAGACCAGAAGTGGCTCTTTCTACGAGTAAGAATACCTCTGCTCAGACTGGACCAGGGGTGGGTTTCTACCAGTTCTGTCCACCTCTGTAGAAATGGTAGCTCTGAAGAGCAGCAGACATAGAACCGGTTCTATGTCTGCTGATGTTTTTGCCCACCCACCTGCCCGGGCTCTTACCTGATCTTTATTTCCTGCTTTTTCAACTTCAGCTGCCATGGGAGGCACAGCTGCAGTTAAAAAAGCAGGAAAAAGGTGTTTTTTCAAAGGCTGCTTCTCTGCATACAGCATGCTGAGGATGACTACAGGTGGGCAGCGTGCAGGGAAGCACATCGTAAATCACCGAACCTCATAAATCACCAAACTGGTAGTTAACCCTGTTGGATCCCACCCCTGGACTGGACCTAAAATCTTGTCTGCTTTGCATCTCAATATACGTATCTCAACCACATAACTTTCCTGCATTTATGGCTATATGTAGTATCCTGCAATCATGTGACCAATTTTTATGTTTTTTTTTTGCTGAAAACCAATGTTCACTTCTTGCTTTTGGCAAAAATGTCCACAACAAACGGTGAGTTTGCTTAACAGTTGGTGTAATAAAAGGTCATAAAATCAGGTCGGTCATGTGATGAGCCCCTTCACAACATAGGTCCATAATGGGCAGACTTCATTATGGTCGTATGTTGAGGACTACCTATATGTAAGTTTTTCTACTGCAGATATCAATGCTAAGTAATGGAAGCCAAGAGTAGAGACGTCATAGAGCACTAAGGACAAGGCAAAAGTGTCATCTGCACACAAAAAGTAGTAGCTCCGTATATTCCAACCCAGAATCTCCAGGATGTACAGAATTTTCAACTAACAAGGTCAATGATAAGGCTGAGAATGATGGGAGAAGTATCTGGCAGGCACAGGCGAGGGAAACGAAGCTAATTTGCCAACCATTTGGAGATTAAAAAAGGAGGACAGTGGCTGAGTCGGCAAAGGAAGAGATCAGAGTTTGACTAGGTTGTTTAATGATGTTTGTTCAAATCAGAATATAAGGACTCAAATCTCTCCTCAAACTAAATGGCATAACAAAAAAGTTAAAAGCTTCTCTGACTTTCTGTGACAGCGGTCAGCTCAATTTGGCTTTCTTTCCTTTTGGAGAGGCTTAAATGCCAGTCCCGCAGAGTCACTGACTCACAAGCTTGTAATGATATTGTTATAAAACTACAAAGAACAAAGAAGACAGAATAAAACTCATTTTTAATGAAAGGGATATCTCACCACAACTATCTGCCTCAAGAACGCACTTTGCTTTTTTGTAGATAGGCATTGATAAAGGGTAACAAGACAGTTAAGAATTACAAAACTCTCACTTATCAGCCCAATAAAATGTCATTCTTCATTCCATGAGGGAAGCTTCAGCACAACTATTCATGAAGTGCAACAACCAAGTAAGATATTACTATTTAAAGCAGGGGTCCCCAAACTTGACAACGTTAAGACTTGTGGACTTCAACTCCCAGAATCCCCCAGCCAGCTATGCTATCCACAAGTCTTAAAGTTGCCAAGTTTGGAGACCTCTGATTTATATCTTTAGATTCCCCATGCTTTGTCTTCTTACTGTGGGTTTCAGAGCATGCAGCTTAGAGAATAGCAGAGCTGGATGGGATCTTGGAGATCTTCTAGTCCAACCCTACCTATACCATCCCAGACTTAATGGTTGTCCTGATAAACAGTCTGAAAAACCACCTTACTCAGCCCAGAGAAAGGGAGAAAGATAGCACAGCTGAAGAAAAAGTTGCAGAAGTCCACTTCTAAAGAAAAGTAAAAGGTTTTCCTAAGAACTTCAATGTGGGGACTCACAGTGGTTCGGCCTGGAACCTCAAGTATCTGAGATAGGAAAACGTTACTTGGCATGGTAAGGGAAATGCAGTCATGAGATGTTCCATGGCACTAATATTATCTTTTACTGTATTTACAGATAGCCCTCGACTTACAACAGTTCGTTTAGTGACCGTTCAAAGTTTCAACAGCACTGAAAAAGTTAACTTATGACCATTTTTCACACGACCATTGCAGTGTCCCAGGGTCATATGATCACCTTGTGTGGCCTTCTTATAGTCAACGGGGAAGCAACTCACTTAACCGTGTTACTCGCCTAACACCTGCAGTGACTCATTTAACAACTGTGGTGAAGTTGTAAAATGGGGCATAATCCACTCAACAAATGTTTTAACTTAGCCACAGGAATGTTGGGCTGAACTGCGGTCATAAATCAAGGGCTGCCAATATTTTATGAACTGGTAAAGGGCTTGGGATTGAATCTGGAGTCCAGTTTTAGGCTCACTCTAGATCGGGGTCGCCAACCTTTTGGACCTGAGGGACCACCAAACTCCCAATTTTAAATCCAGCAGACCACTAATATGAATTTTGACTGACGGTGGCTTGCTGACGGTGGTGGGAAAGTCGGTCCCATATTCTAGAGCTGCAGTAGTCACAGGACTGGCCCTTTGGTCATCCCAGATCAGCTGCTCCTCCACCCAGGGGCACCGGCCTGCCATGGACTGGAGGAGCTGCTCTAGGATGACCAAAGGGCCAGTCCTGTGACTACTGCAGCTCTGGAATATGGGACCAACTTTCTTCTCAACGTCAGCAAGCCACCCCGGGGCCAATTTCCCTCCCCCACCACTGGTCTTATCTTTCAGTTCTAGCTTGCATGCCTCTACTCAATATAAGATTTGCATTCGGCTGAAGGGTGGGAGCCAGAGGGTGGGCAGGCCATGTGGGCGGCGCAGCCATGTGTGTCCCATGCAGCCTGGATTAATTGCTTTGCGGGAAGTGGACATTTCTCTGTGGACTACCAAAATTTTCTTGCAGACCACCAGCGGTCCTGGGCCCACCGGTTGGCGACCACTGCTCTATATGCGCTTCCTTTTCAGGGAGGCAACTGGGAGCTAAACAGTCTTGGTTGCAGCAGCTGCAACTTTTTGTTCCTTGGCTTTTGTTTTTGTTTTCTTTTCCAACCCAAGGGTTATTTTGCCAGCATCTCCTCCCCTTTAGAGGCCTACAACCCACTCGTTTAAGGAGGAAGCCAAAAAACTCGAGAAAGCCCAGAGGAAAAAAGGGAAGGGCAGTTTTGGCTTGAAGTGAAGCCCGGAAAGGAGGCCCAATTCCTGTGGGGAAGAAGGAAAATCAGAGGCAAAGCGGCCCAAGGTGGAAGCGGGAAAAGCGGCCAGATGAGGTTCCCGGGGAGTCTCAGAAAACCCCTCGGGTCCCAGGTCCTCCTTTTCCAAAACAAAACCGCGGCCAGAAGTCGCCAACCTCTCTCCGACACCCCACTCCACCCGTGGTTATATATCCGCACCCGAAGCTGACTCGGGCTGGGAGTTGTATAGGGTTTCCTATAGTGGTGTAGGGTTTCTTGCCTAAGCGGGGGGTTGGACTAGAAGACCTCTAAGGTCCCTTCCCACTCTATGATTCTATTCTCCTTTGGTTCAGAAGAGCCCCTTTCTTTGGCGTCGCCGCCCAGCAACAAACAGCCGCCACCGCCGCAGCCTCCAAACGGGTTAGGGACTCGCAGGGGAAGAAGAGCCGACCCGGAGGTCTCAACTCCTCCGTGGACACCGGGAAAAGAAGCCCAAAGACCGGGCAGGCGGGAGAAGAAGAGCGCGGAGGTTGCCGCCGCCGGGCAACTTGGCGGAGAAGTCCTTCCTTACCCGCCGAGCTCCAGCAATAAACTTTCCAGGCTGACTCCTCGGGCGGACCTGGCGGCCACCAAGGCGGCTCCCTGGGGCAACTTGAGCACCAGGCACGCCGCGATGGTGCTCCAGTTCGCCGCCTCCAGCAAGAGCGACCCCGGCTCCATCGCGCCCCGCTCCTTCCTGCCAGGGAGCGCCCAGCTTCAGCTCCAGCCCGCCGAGGACGCGGCCCCGCCCACCGGAGTCGAAGGCGCGAGGGCGGGGCGAGGGTTAAAAAGGTGGGAGGGGAAAGAAGGGAGTGGGGGGGGGAGAGAGAAAAAGGTAGGCTTGGTTGTCATGGTTACGACGGAGTTGAGCCCCGGTGCGCCGATTTGGCAGCCTCGCTCAATTAAAACTCTGATTTAGGGAAATGATTCTGGCCTTCCTCCGTCTCACCCCTTCTTATTCTTATTTGCTCAAGGCAGAGGCAGCTGTACTTTGCATATGCCCAGAGGCATTTTTTTAAACCCTTCACACTACGTGCCAGGACAGGTCCTGGTCTGAGTGCCAACTCCAAATTGTGCCTTTCTTTCATTGGAGAGGATGGAGAACTGTTTTTTTTAAAAAACCAAATATTCCAATTACTTGGCATCCTCAGCTTAATTTAAACCTATCTGCAGCCCTCAGCTTCGATTCCTGAAACCACCATCTGAGCATAGAAGCCTTTTTTTACTATTTCTGGTGTGCTTATCGAGCATGCCTGCCATCCTGTGTCCTGCAGTATAACTTAGGATAAAATGAGCTGGAAGGGACTTTGGAGGTCTTCTAGTCCAGCCCTCTGGTCAAGCAGGAGACCCTACACCATTTCAGACAACTGCTGTCCAGTCCCTTCTTTAAAACCTCCAGTGATGTATCACCCACAACTTCTGAAGGTGAATTGTTCCACTGGTTAATTGTCCTCACTGTTTGGCAGTTCGTCCTTAATTCCAGGTTGCTTCATTCCGTCATTAGTTTCCATCCATTGTTTCTTGTCCTGCCTTCTGGTATTTTGGAAAATAAATTGACACCCTCCTCTTTGTGGCAGCCTCTCAAATACTGGAATACTGCTGTCATGTCCCTTTCTAGTCATTTTTTCTAGACTAATCAATCCCAAATCCTTCATATGCTTTAGTCTCCAGACCTTCGATCTTCTTAGTTGCTCTTCTTTGCACTTTTTCCAAAGTCTCAACATCTGTTTTGTAATGGGACCAAAACTGGAAGCAGTATTCCAGGTGTGGTCTTACTAAGGCTTTATAACTGGTACTGACACTTCAAGTGATTTGATTCTATGCTTCTGTTCATACAACCAAGGGTTGTATTGGCTTTTTTGGTTGCCGCCGCACACTGCTGACTCATGTTTAAGTGATTGTCTGCTAAGACTCCAAGGTTCCTCTCACAGTTACTGTTAGGAATGTAAATCACCTAACAGCTATTTGGGTTGGAAATATATAAACCAGGATAAATATTTTAAAACTGTATCTTTAAGAAAATGCAAAACTGTAATTAGGTGTGGTTTCTCAAATGGCCATAAGATGGAGCCAGAAATCTGGGTTGTCTTAGTCTTAGTCTCAGAAGAGAGTGTGTCTCAGTGAGTCTCTATTTCCTTCTGTTGGAGAGTTTTGCCGTTCTTTCTAATTGACTGCTATTCCTGGATTTGATGTAAGTCTGTTACTGAACTGTTTTTGATACTGGACTTTGATATTTGGATTATCCCTGGACTGAAAACTGACTGATCTAACCTGTGAATGACTTTGGACTGCTTATCTTGAACTTTGCTTAAACCTTTATTGAAAGTAAAAAACCTACATTTTCTGTACAGTGTGTCTGTGTGCTGTGTGTGTGTTATTCAACACTTCTCTCAATACGTCTCCCTGTATGCGCTCATTCTCCTAATGGGGAACCGGTAGCAGAAATTTTGAGTAGTTCGGAGAACCAGCAAATACCACCTCTGACTGGAGATTTTACAGTATCCTTCCCTTGCCGCGCCCACCAAGCCACACCCCTAGAACCGGTAGTAAAAAAAAATTTGAATCGCACCACTGCCTTGTACCTTAGGGTTTTTCCTAGGTGTAAAACTTTTCTCCATATTAAATTTCATTTTGTTGGATAGGGCCACAGGTAGGCTGCTGGCATCTTCTGGTTTAATGCATTTAGGTATTTTATAATTTTGATATGCTATATTTTGCTAATTGCTAGTAATGAATTTGTATTGTTTTTCTATTTCTAATGTGTTAAATAACTTTGTAACAACCTAAGGGATTTTAATTAGTATTAATTTTAATAACAGTAGCATCCTTTTAAAAATTATTTTAAGAATAGTGTGTATAAGATTATTATCAGTGTAAATTACTCAGTTCATCCTCCCAGAAGTTCAAGGGTCCCCACTTGGGATTATTTTATTACATCCTCTGAAATGCTTGGAGACTCTTGAGAGATAGTGGCTTGCTTAAAGTAATCCAAATTTGCTATAATACACCATACATCACAATCTATGAAACTGACATCCTGGATATTGTAAGGGAAGAAGTTTGTCAGTGGCTGCAAAAATCAGGAGTCCAGTAGCATCTTTTCCAATTACTGTAACAAATTTTGTTAAAAGACACAGGCTTAGGTGAAATGCTTCATTAGGTTGTTAGTTAGAACAGAACAGAGCGCTTTTATTTGGCTAAATATGATTAGGCACACAAGGGATTTATTTCCAGTTGGGAAGTTCTCGAGGTACATGCAAAACAACAGAGTATTAATAATAATGATTAGTAATAGTAATAATAATCATGATAATACCAATAAGATGGGGTAGTAAAGAAGATAAGAAGGATATTAATAAAAGTCAGACAACATGGAAAAAATGGGTTAAAAAAAGATGTTATCAAACTCCTGGATTTTCTGGAATCTTAAATAAATCCAGGTTTTATAAGTCCAGGGCACTTCCAATGTCAAAGATCTTGAGTAAAATATATGCCTTTCCAGATTGCCAAACAAACATAAATACCCATCCCGGTTAGATAGACATTACAAAGCTAGATAGATTCCTGATCTTGATTGGCATATATGAACTAAAAAAGAAAAGAAATCAGACTAGAAGAAAGCCAAGTTATTAAGCACAGGACAATTTTATCTCATGCCAGTTGCCTAGTTTTCTAACAAATATAAATGTTCTTCATGCACGAGTTGAATATGATGGGAAAAAGATCATTCTGCTTACCCCAAAGATTCCTGAATTATTCTGAAAGCTACCTCAATTCTTGATGGCAAATATTCAGAAGCATTTAATGATGCTGATTATGAGGTTTTATTTTTTTATTTATTGCAATAGTTCTGGCATTTATATAGAAATGTACAGTATAAGACTGCTCAACTCACATAAATATGACCCTGGATAGCATATATCAATATAATAAAAAAAATCAAATATAATTAAACTGCAACAATAACGGCCAACTAGGGAACCACATTTCTAACACATCCTAGCTCTAATACCTAAAAGAAGAAGTCATTTACTCTAATACCTAAAAGAAGAAGTCATTTACTCTAATACCTAAAAGAAGAAGTCATTTTTAATGCTTTTCTAAAAGCTATCGAGGACAGAACCAACCCATATATTGAGGGAAGGTCATTCCAGACATCAGGTGCTGCAGCAGCAAAGGCATGTCTCCTAGGACCCCCTCAGGTTGTACTGTTTCAAGGAAGGGACATAAACCATACCTATCCTAATAGAGCATGGCAGGTAGAAATAATTGGAGGAAGGTAATGCTTCAGATCATCTGGTCATGTAAGGCTTTGTAGATGATAATCAACACCCTGAATTACACCTGGAAGATTCCTAGGAACAAGTGCAATTGATAAAATAGTAGTATTGCCTCTGTGTGTGTGTGTGTGTTTGTGTGTGTGAATAGGTGTGTGGTTGAATTGAGGTATGCTCATCAATTCACACAGCGCTGCATTCCAATGTCTTCAAGAGCGGCTCCATCTAAAAGCAGGGCTGGGCTGCTGGGGGTTTGCAGGGGTTCGGGATATCCTCTAGCTAAGATTCTGCACAGCTTGGAGAACCCACAAATCCCACTCCTGGCTGGATCTGCCCATCCCGACCTGCCCCTCACAGGAGTCCCCATGTGGCCCATTTTGGATGCAGGTAAGTGCAGGGAGCAGGAAGGGTGAAAAAAGGCCTCTCGGAAGTTTGGGAAGGCTGGAAAGAGGCCCATTTCTGGCTTCCAGAGAGCCTCCGGAGCCCAGGGGGGCTGTTTTCATCCTCCCAGAGAGTTGAGGAAAGGCCCCAGAGCCCAGGGAGGGTCCCCCCACTGTGGTGCAGGAAGCCAACTAGGCCACGCCCAGCATGGCCATGCCCACCCAGCAACTGGGGAGACAGCCCGTTGCTAAAATTTTTGAAGCCCACCCCTGTATAAAATGCATAGCAATAACCCAATCAAAATCTGACTAAGGCAAGAATGACTGCAAGTTGGACTTGCCAATTCAGGGACAGGTGCAACAGGTACAGCCACAGCATTAAGCAGCCCAGTCAGGGCGTCTGGTTTTGTGCAGCAATTCGAATTGACCCCTAACACTCAACCTCACAAGTAGGGTTTCACATCTGGCTATCTGCACGGCAATGCCTCTGACAATCTCCAGGGTGCCCTGGATGACTCTTCCCTTCCACCCTGCCCCTAATCCATACACAAAACCGAAATTGACACATTTGATGCCACGCCAAGTCTTTGCAATGTATAACAGGTCATCCCTGTCATCTTCAATAAAACCTCAGGCTTAATTTTGATGGAAGAAATATAGTTTTCCTAAAGAATGGGGGTGAAAAAAGTGGACCTCCACAAGCCTCATACAGCTTATGCTTTCAAGAATGCAGTGCAGCACCACTATTTTCTAAACATAAAAATCATAGAGATTAGTGTTTACATGTGACTATTCTCAAGGAAAATATTAGCAAACTTTGCTATCAACTTTCATTTGCTAAATATCATTGCTGACCAGTCTGCAGAAGAATTAAGTCTGGAAGGGTAAATGCACAAAAGTTTTTGACATTAATCCTATTTTTAAAAAGTATAGATAAGCATTTTTTTAACAGCAAGATTTCTATTTAATTCTAGGAAGGCTGGAGTTCTTGCTCGGTTTTGGTTTTTCTTTTTCCGTAATTGAGGAAATAGTCCATTTTTATCAGTGTTTTACCAAGATCAGTGTTCATTCTGCTGCCAATAACGTGGTTGGTGGTATTGGGAATTTTGTCTGAAAATATTGATATATATTCAGGGAGTTGGGCAGATGCTTTTTTCTTACCCTGAAAAATATAATTCAGTTATTTATGTGAATAAAAGTTTAATAAGAAATGCTTCTATTGCCATTTTGCACATAATCAATTCATTGGGAATTAGGAAAGATTTCAAGAATAAACACAATTAACATTACAAGTATTCTACTGAAACAGACCAAAGTTCTGATAACTGCAGGATTTGGCTATCATAACAAAAACACACAGATAGTTCTGGCTTTCATACATTTGTTACAATCATTCTGGAAATTACCTTGCTTTAATGGTTTTTGTGTCTGCCTGTATTTTATGATAATGACCTGAGGTCAATTTTATCTTATATTCTGTGGCTGAAAGCAAACTGCTAATCCGGTTAATTAAAAAACTTTGCAATACAAGATAATCACTGCAATAAAAATAATACAATAATGTACATGCTTTTTAAAGGACATTTAGCAATGTTTTAAAACACGGTTCACTCAACTCTAATACAATATTTTTTATTTAGTCATCTGTATAACATCATCCTAAAACATTCAAATTTTCATAGTCTAACATACCTTTGAACTATTATTAATGCATGGTTATTTATTCCTGTCTTAAAGCACAGGTCTTGGTCAGAATCAGAATGACTGGCTGAGACACATTGAATTCACTTCTTAGGGTGTGTAGATGCTAATTTTTAGAGATGAGAGACCGAGAAAAAAAGAAAGCCTGCTTTTCTTCTAGCCTGAGTAATAATAGGCAGCTTTCAGATCTTGTGACAATTACAGAAATAAGAGTGGGGGAAAGGAAGTCTTGTCTTGCCCATGGATAGAAGCACAGACAATGAATTGTAGTGATAGAGCCCTTGAAAATAGAAACAGTGGACACTTTTTTTTATTCACTGAAGACTACCTTTGAAGGAGAACTTGAGCTATCCCATGAACAGTATTTGGGGAGATTTTCTTTACATCTTTCCCAATACAGAGAAGGGCAAGGGAACCCTCCACATTTTGTGCGGAGCCTTCACCAGATAAGAGCATAAGCTGCTTTTGTGAGTCAAGCTATTCCAGCTTGATTTTATCTGCTCCAGGATAAAAAAAGCAAGCCATTGTCTAACATGATATATGAACCCACCAAGTGTTAAGGGTCATCGCCTGTTCATCCTTGACCATTTAAACTATGACTATGTTAATTCAGGATGAATATATGATATGAAAATATGGGGGGGGGGGAATCTGTTTCAAACATGTCAGTATATTTTTAACATGCATGTTTGGATTTTAACTTACCAGGGAATCGTAGTCCTTTAGGAAACTCCAGTTCTGATACCTTCAATGTAAAAAGATAATATCTTTTATGATTGTGAGTATAATTGTACCAAACAAACAAAAATTTAAGTGAATATCTGAAGGCCTAAAAGAAATGCACAGTGTTAGAGCTACCTGTCTCGGGTGTGTCAAATGTTTCAACTTTCAATTTCCAAAACTTAGGGTTGCTCAGAAGTTGTAAAGATATTTTGGTTACTTTAATATAATTTAGATGTGCTTGGTAAGTAACTACATAAATATCATAACTGTTTAACATTTTGTTTCATTGTATAACTACTGCCACTCCCCCCCATTTTCTATTAAGATAATAAATAATAACGGATAATCAGAGTTGGAAGGGACCTTATGGATCATCTAGTCCAACCCCTCGCCCAAGCAGAAGACCCTACACCATTTCTGACAAATGGCAGCCCAATCTCTTCTTGAAAGTCTCAAGTGATGGCGCTCCCACAACTTCCAAGGGCAAGCTGTTCCATTGGTTGATTGTTCTCACTGTCAGAAAGTATCTCCTTGCTTCCAGGTTAAATCTCTCCTTGTTCAGATTCCATCCATTATTCCTTGTCTGGCCTACAGGTGCTTTAGAAAATAGCTTGACCCCTTCATCTCTGTGGCAGAGAGGCTTGACCCCTCAAATATTGGAAGACTGCTATCATGTCTCCCCTATCTCTTCTCTTTCTATTTCTTCTCTTTCTATCTCTTCTCTTTTTATCTATCATTTTTTAAAACTTTTTTTTTCTTTTTCTAAATTTACATGGCTTTCATTCTATAAAAGTCACAGGCAGGTCCAGCATTACTCAGGTCAGCGCATGCGCAATCAAACTTGAACAGTCATATCAAAGCTTTTAAGACAGACACACTCCCGAGTTACTCACCAGTATTTGGTTGCCTTCCTCTCAGCCTCCACAGCCTCTCTCCAGATCTTGTCTTGTTGGACCTGGTCCCTCTTGAGAGCTTCGTGCTCTTCCCAGCGGATTTTGCTTGAGGCCTTCCCTGAGGTAACAAGTGGGCTTCTTCCAGCCCTGCTGCTCAATGAAAGCGAAGAATATGAGGCTAGATTTCCAGCAGAGCTGGTTGCTGGTAACAGATACCCCATTGGTGGGATGCTTCTGGCTCCGTTTGCTTGGCTTCCCATGGTATAAACTGTGTTTATAATACTTCAAATTGGATCATCCCAGAAAAAAAAAAAGTGCGGGAGAGTGTTAGCCAGAAGGCAGTACGCTCACCAATTCAGCAAGTTCTCAGGCAATGTTTTGACATACATGTTAAATAAGCAAGGGAAATGCATGATTAATTCTGAAGTTTCCTGAGCGGTTTCAGATCACACTTGTGAGAGGACTCAGCAATCTATTTTTGGACAGTTCACATCGACAGGGACTTGAAAGAAGTTTCAGTGAATAAAAAAAAACCCTCAGGGGCTATGAAACAGTGACTGGCTATCTGGTGTATATATATATATATATATATATATATATATATATATATATATATATATATATATATATATATATATATATATATATATATGTTCTGGAAATAAAAGTAATATTTCTTTGTTGTTTCCAAGATCCACACTGCATCATAAAACTTTCTGATCACATAACAACAATGACTGGTAAAGGGATTTTACCCTTTTCTAAAAAGATTTCTCTCCCTCCGCCTTGAATTGCTGAGCTTTTCCTGCAGAGCTGAAAGAAAAGACACAGGGAGCCTGGATTAGCACTGTGTGTGTTTACTGTCTCCATTGGAGACCAGACTCCTTGCTATGAATATTCATCATGGACAGAAGGTGTGTGCTCCATAAAGGCAACTGCTGGAGCTAAATTTTTATGTTGCTACGAATCTCCTCCTCCTCCTCCTCCTCCTCCTCCTCCATGTTTTGGCAATTTCAAGCGGCATGGACTTCAACTCCTAGTATTGAATTAAAGTTTCCAAGATTGAAAAAACACTACCCCATAGATGCAAGGAAACCCATATTTCAGTCTTAGATAACAGATATTTAGAATTATTTAAATTTCCCCAAAACACATTGTCCAATTTGAGTGACACGGTGGCCTAGTGGTGAAGACTCTCACCTCCCACTCAGAAGGTCAACTATTTAATCCTAGATAGTGGCAGATGTTTCTCTACTAGGGTGTAAAGAAAAAAATATTTGCCGTGAACTCCACATGGCATCAGAAAGGGCATCCGGCCAGTAAACACTCAGCTCCATGCAGAGGACCTGACTACCCCAAATTAAGGCATTACAGGATTGTAAAAAGGAAGTTTTTTATTTCTCCGAAATACACTGTCCAATTGTTTCCTGGAGTTTGGAGGAAGTGGGTGTCTGAAACACGGAGACTAGGACTGATAAAGCAGCTGCCTTTGCCAGAGCACAGCCTCACAAGATCTTTTCCAACATGTAGGCATTGAGAGACGTTTTCATATAGAACTTGAAAATTGTTCCTGAAGGGAAAAATCATGTGAGACTTTCCAAAAGCCTCTTTTACAACACTCGTGTAGATAAAACTTTCTTCATATTGTAAACAGCCCCAAATTGCAAAACAGATCTTGGCCAAAAGAGGGTAGTGTAGGACAAAGCATTCCGTGCTGACTTCTGAATGAATTTCTCAGTGTCTTTTACAAAAGGTCTCTACTGTACTCTAACTTTACATTCATACAAAATGTTTGCAAACTTATTTAAAGCTATTTCACACTATAACCCAATGATGATGGTTTTGAGTCTGGTCCGGAAGCTACAACTAAGTACTGAATTCTCTGTTTTTATGCTACTCCAGGGGAGTGGTGGTGGGAGCTAAAATGCCCACATGTTATACCAGTGTTAGCAGATCTCTTACTAGCAAATAACATAACTGTTGGCATAAGTAAATCCTTAACTAATTCAGGATCGACACATGTGGAATAACATCTTGGATTATATCTGTTTCTTAGGCACTTTCACTTTTCAGAGGAGACCCTGTTCTTCATGCCATGGGCTGCTTTGTGGCAATGACAGGCGGGGACTTTCCACATGAAGACACCTAGAATAGCCTTCCTGCAGGCTAGTGAGGCCCGTGCCCATGTTGATGTGGTTTTGCCAGACTTGCGGGATAAACCAGATGGGAATCATCATCAGATGAAGTAATTCTACTTCATTGTAAAACTACATTGACAGAATCTTGCAAGTCTCAAAGTACAATGCCCCCAAAAAAAATCTCCTTTACAACCTGAGAAACTAGGAAAGGTCACTTCTGAGATTCTTGCTCATCCCATTGTGCAGTTGTGTGCCATGCTGTAACTTATCTGACTGGTCCCTTGGCACTGTCTCTTCACCCAATTTCCCAGTGTCTTTCCCATATAACATTACAGAGCTGCAAGCAGCGGTGGGATTCTACTGGTTTGGACTGGTTCTATGAACTGGTTGTTATGATTTTGCACAGTTCGGAGAACCGGCAAATCGTGCCCCTGGCTGGCTTCATCCCTCTCCGCCTGCCCTTCCCTCCCTGCCCAGTAAGTCCTTATAGCGCATGCGCCACATCGCACGCATGCTCAACATCACTGACTGCATTGTCCCCCACCCAGTCACTCCTAAAGGTATTTTTTTCCCCTCCTGATCAGTTGTTCCAATGATCAGCTGTGCCGGGATCCCCCTTGCTTTCTTACTGGTTCACCCAGGAGGCTTCCCTGAGGCCCAGGAGGCAAAAAGGGGTGCACAGAGGGGTACGGGGGGGCTGCATGCCCCTCTGCACTCTGTTTTTTGCCTTCCTGGGCCCTAAGGAAGCCTTCCGGGAGCAAAAATGCCCCCCTGGAGGCTTCTCTGAGTCCCACGAAGCAAAAAAAGGGGTGTGCTGCAAAAAAAAGAAAGAAGCCACACCTACCCATTCACATGGTCATGCCCAGCTAGCCACACCCACCTACCTATGCCCACAGAACTGGTTGTTAAAAATTTGAATCCCAACCCTGGTTACAAGCCTTTTGTAACACCACCATTCTGTGTTGATTTTCTCCGGTCTCACTCTTGTTTCTGAACACTTAACAAGTTAACACTTCAACGAGCACCATACGATATAGCAATCACAATAAAAACCACAATGGAGCTGAGGTTCTCAAAGAAATAGACATTATACAACCCTACAGCAGAATTCCCCTTAATATCTTATCCCAGCACCAGAGGGAATAAATCAGTTTTTCAAATTTTTCAGAACATTATCTTTTGATACATTGACTATCTTTTAATACATTGCTTTTACTTTGTTTATTTTAAAAGGTTTTTAGAATTTGTAAATTGCTTTGGGATGCTCTGTAACTACGGGTAGTCTTTGACTTACAACAGTTTGTTTAAAATGTACAAGGGCACTGAAAAAGTGATTTATGACCGTTTTTCACACTTATGACCATTGTAGTATCCCCACATTTCTGACCGTTGCAGTCACATGATCAAAATTCAGAAGTTTGGCAATTGACTCATATTTATAGTGTCTGGGGGGGGGTCATGTGGTCATCTTTTCAACCTTCTAACAAGCAAACTCAATGGGGAAGCCAGATTCAATGAACAACCAGCTTACTAACTTATCAATTGTAGAGATCCACATAACCATTGCGGTATGAAAGGTTGTAAAATGGGGCAAAACTCACTTAACAACAGAAATTTTAGATTCAATTGCAAGGTTGTAAGTCGAGGATTACCTGTATCAATGTTAATATAGAACAACTGTTGATAAATAGATAAATGTCCAAATTTATTGCCTCTATGTTTTATTTAATACTACTTTACTAAATAAAAATGGAGATTGACTTCTATATTATTTTATCCGTTATATCTACAGGTAGTCCTCAACTTACAACAGTTCATTTAGTGACTGTCCAAAGTTACATCATCACTGACTTACAACTGTTTTTTCATACAACCATTACAACTTCCCTGTGGTCACGTGTTCAATATTCAGATGCTTGGCAATTGAGTCGCATTAATGACAATTGCAGTATCCCAGGATCACCTTTTACAACCTTTTGACAAGCAATGTCAATGGGGAAACCAGATTCACTTAACAACCGTGTTACTAATTTAACAAGTGATTCACCTAACATCAGAGGCAAAAAAGCTCATAAAATGGGCAAAATTCTCTTAACAAATGTCTCCCTTAGCAATAAAAAATTTGGGCTCAGTTGTGGTCATAAGTTGAGGACTACCTGTATTTATCTGACATCTTTAAGAATGATCCTATTAAGTCCCTTCCAAATTGAAATAAAGACACCTCCCTAGCAAAGCTATTAACCTTTTCCAACAGAGCATGACCTTGAAAGACTACAATTCCCATCAGCCAGTTTGGTTTTAATGATTAAGGCACCAGGCTGGAAAACCAGGGCCTGTGAGTTCAAGTCCTACCTTAGACATAAAAGCCAGCTGGGTGACTTTGGGCCAGTTACTACTCTCTCTCTCACCTGAACTGACTTCACAGTTGTGGGAAAAATAGTTGGAAAAAAAAAAGCGTGTTCACCATTTTGAGTTATTTGTAAAAATAATAAAGGTGGGAAATGAATGAACAAACTAATATTCAACCATCATAGATTTAGCTACTATGTCAAGTACGATGGGGGCCTTACATATCTAACAGGAACTAGTTTGTGGAAGGCCTAAATTACAATGTAGAATTCATTTTAAAAGAGCTTGAATTCAGCATTATATTATATAACTTTGTAAGTATACTGCATGCATGTGCATTCAAATCCTTCATGGAAATATGTAGTTTTTGTGCAGCTTCATAGGAGTGGTATCCTGTTTCTGATATCCCATGGACATGTCTTACCTTTCTACTTTTCTGGAACATCATTGTTCTTCAGAATGTCCATCACATAGGAGTCTTGGCATGCCCACACACTATGGCATCGAGCTACTGAGTCAGAGAATCTCCATATCCTGCCTGGTAATTTCTAAGAATAGCTGACTATAAAATATCCTATAAATTCCATTTCGAAAGTTCAGAGTTATTTGAACAACCATGTATTTAATAATCCTTTTAGGTTGCCTTTCAGAATACAAACCCAAATAAAGCAGTGCAATAATTAGTTTCAAACTGAACAGAATCCAGAGTTAATAGCAGAAGCATGTCATATAAAGATTCTAAAAAACAGCAGTTATTATACCACCACAAAAATCTGACAAATCCATTATTAGAGCTTTCCTACTGGGCTGCATTGCTCTTTATTTTTGACAGCTTTTCTACTGCAAGCATCAAGCCAAGTTGCGGTTCTGAGATTGCACAGTCTGGGCCTATGACTGCCGAATTCCAGGCTTCAATTTGTAATCAAATACATCTGAGAAATTTAGGCACACCTGAAGAGGTTTGTCACTCTGCCTAACATCCGGTGAGAACATCTTGTTGGGCATTTTGAGCAAATATCAAAAAAATCTCAATACCAATAGTCACTAAATAAAGTATGGAAACCAATTGTTGAACATACCTCCTCGAGTGAATTTGGGGATCCAAATCCTTCGGCTTGGAAAAAGAACTTGGAAAAGTCAGATTGAAGGAAAGTTACTTTGCTCCAAGGAGTCAGGGAACAGTGTGTTTCCCCAGACACGCTATTTGCCAAGAATATCAATTGCTGGTTGGCAGAAGAGTATACCATGGTAACCTCAGCTTCTGTTTACAGTTCAAATACACTTCCATTGGTTGACGGGATCTATGGGAGCTTTTCAGGAAGGCTTCTAATTGCTTCAGCAGCTGCAAATCCCTGGAGATGGGGACAATGCAATATTTCTTAATAAGCCACTTCTATTGTCAACAAACAAACAAAAAGAACATGTTGCAATCAGCAATTACTACATAGGTCATTAGTATATGGCAGTTATTTAATTCCCCCACCCCACCCCCACATAAAGGAAAGGGCTGCTTTGCATGTGTGATTAAATTTGGGGGAAGGATTTTCAAAGGCAGATTAGGGTTCTCACATCCATGCCATAAGACTAACCCCATTCCCTACAAGGGGGCTATCTTGGGGAAGGATGAGAGGGAAGCGGAGCATTCCATACAGTCAGAGCTTAACTAGGTAGGTAAGAACTCAACTTTTAACCCAAGAGAAACTAAGAGCAAAGAGCCCTCACCCTGGTCTATGGCATCAAACATTCAGTTATTTCCTTTTGGATTCTAAAAACATGGGATAACTCAAAGTAGTATTGTTCCACTGAGATTTCAAAAATGATTTTTTTCCCCATTTTCTGGGATGTATTTATTTGTTTATTTGACTGCTCTAGCCACCCACCTCAATCAACGACTTACAGTTCAAACTATTCAAAACTAAATTCAAAACTACAACTCAACACTGTGAAATCTCATTTCATTATATTGTTAATATCCTCCCAGATTGTATGTAAGTAACAAAATACATAAGCATTGTAAATTTTGTCATTGTACGTTGCCTTGAAGGCATTCTAAAAATACAAATCATGGCTATTGTCTGTATTGGGAGTGCGATGTTTGCGGTTTTTTGAGTCTGTCTTCTACATCAGGGTTCTCCAACCTTAGAAACTTTAAGACTAGCGGACTTCAACTCACAGAGTTCCTCAGCCAGCTGGCTGAGGAACTCTGTGAGTTGAAGTCCGCTTGTCTTAAAGTTGCCAAGGTTGGAGACCCCTGTTCTACATGCTTTTACCAGTCTTGTAATAATGACAAGAATAAAATGAAGATTAATCTTTATATTCAAGGAAGACAGAAAAACAATGAATGGATAGAGAGTGTGTGTCCTTTCCTTTCCTCACTTGTCTTTTGCTTGTTTATTTTCCAGGCTTGGAGCTGAGTCCATACTAAGTAATCCATACTTCCCCAAATGTCAGATGATTTCAATGTAAGCAAAATTATGGAATTCCTCCCTTCCCAATTTTGAAATTGCTGAATTCAAGGCCAAGAGTGTTCTTTCTCTGCCTTTCAAGCAAATGATAGCTTAAAAGCCATTGTGTCAAGATCTTCACTGAGCCATCTGCTGCTCTGTATTGCATGCAGAGAGATTTGACTTCAGTTGTAGCAACTGGGTAAGGATGACTGGAGTCGCAAAACAGACATTGTGAGAGCACACGATAGAAAGAAAGGCTGGTCTTTAATAATAAAGCTAAAACTTAAATGTTTGGAGAAAAGTCAATGGAGAAGATCTTGATGCTTAGAAAACATTTCCCCAGCTACACAAAAGGCACTATAGACTTCGTAACAAAATTGAACTCCAGTCTCCCTAATAACTCAATTGTATCCAATATGGATATTGCGACCCTGTATAAAGGAACCATCAAGAATATGATTGCTGGTCCCTACAGAGCACATCTTGCAACCAGACTGCATGTCTCACCCATAAATATTTACTTTTGGCAATGACAAATGCCTACAAATCACTGGTATACCCATGGATATATCATACCTCCATAATATGTCAACATCTTTAGGTCTGCTACCTTGAAGTTTGCTATACATAATGGAGATATAAACATCACTTTTTACAGGTAACGTACAATCGCCACGTACAATATACCTGCATATGATTCTAGATTCCATCCAGAACACTCTACCAAATCTATCGTCTACAAGCTAGGCTCTATGCTACAACTACATTTTTTTTGACCTGTTAGGCAGAAATGCTCAAGTACTAGAATTAAACTGGATATTTAGGAGACTGAACTACTCATTCCATGAGATCAATAGACAAATTAGTAGAGTCAGAATGATTCCAGAAAAGACCTATTCAAAGACAGAACACAGAATACCACTGGTTATCTGCAGCACCTGCCCAAACTGGTCAAATGCATTCTTCATAAGCTACATTTCATACTGGACAATGACATTGCTCTTTTGTTGTGCTCTCTCTCTCTCTCTCTCTCTCACACACACACACACACACGCACGCACGCACACACACACACACACACACACACACACACACACACACACACACACAGTTTAGTGGGTTAATATTCCCATCACCAAACTGTCTCAATTAAGTCCAGCCACAAGCAGACCAATACTAGTCCACAGAGCAATGGCCAAAGAGTCCACAAGGCACTTGAAAGTTTCCCAATCAAAACCTACCTGCTAAAATTAAATTCACAATACAAGAGGATTAATGAGGCAAGAAAAGTTCAAAGTTCACAAGACGATCCAATTCAAGTCATGGTGTCAGTCCACAGCAAGGCAAGAATCACAACAACCACACAGGTAGTCAGGCTGGTTGTCTCCCATAACAAAATGAACTGAAGAGATTGGTGGATGTTTTAGACTGTGAGTGGCCCATAAGGGGAAAAAGGGAGAATCAACTATGCTTGCTTTTGTGCAGGAATCCCAGAGCTGGTTTCGCTTGTCCTGTGCCAATGTGGTTTATTGAGTAAAAGTTTTATACTCTTGGTAAAATAATGTCCCAGGAGTTTCTGGACAGTTGACATTAAACCAGTTCTGTGTTTCCCATGCAAAAGCAAGTGTAGTTAATTCCCGCTTTGGTGTCATGGTAAAACTACACAATGGAGACATAGACATCACTTTTTACAGGTAACCTACCAATTGCCATGCATAACTATGTGCTTCCAGATTCTACATAGGATCAATGAGAAAAACTTTGCATGAAGAATGAATGGGCACAAATTTGACATCAGAGCTCAAAACAAGGGCAAAGTTATATCAGAATATTTCAGCTTCCTAGAACATACTACTGAAGACCTCAAAGTGACCGTTTTGGAAAAATGAGACTTTAACAAAATGATTAAGCGGGAGATGGCTGAATTTGTATTCATCAAAGTGTTTCAGATTATCTCAACATGTCTCAACAAACATAATGAGTTTTTAATACATTACAATTGTTAATTGGGTCTGCCTCACATATAACCTGCAGCTCATGAAAATTAGGCCTTTTAATAAAATTTGCTAGTTGGAAAAGCTGCTACAAGACTTCTGTTTTTTTGGCATACATAAAACAACTATTTTGTAATACAAACCTAGCATTTACTAAAGCTATAGCAAATCAACAAAAGATGAATGCCTTTCTTACAGGAACATTTTTATCTCTAATAAGGATTCTGATAACAAAAAAATGACCTGAACAAGAAGTACTTTTTAAGGAGAAATAACTCTTACAAAATACATTCCTGGTAGAGCACAGCATCTGGCAAAACCAAATCCACGTCCTTATTTAAAGAGTAACTGTATTATGAGTGAATTACAATTCACAACTACTGCTGAAATTCATTTTTTTTTACAAATATAGCTGGTTTCAGAATAAAAGATTTTGATCCATAATAGATGTACTAATGAATTAGATGCCCATTTGACTTACAGTGGGATGGGGAATTTATTCCTCTTGTTCATGTGCATGACCAGTGACAATGTTGTGATGGTGACTGATTTCCTGGCATTTTGTATCATTATGGTTTATTGTCTAGTAAATAAAGCAAAGCATGCATACTGCTGCAAAGACAAAATACCCATGTTTGTGCAATTTGTAAAAACACAATTCAGAAAAAGGAAGCATCCAAACATCTTAATTATACACTCTGGACCATAACTTTTCTTTAAATAGGATACAGTTGCATGCAAAAGATCTCAGATTCGGTTCATGTTCGGATAGGACTGAAAAATATTCTACTCTGAAAGATACAACTAATCAAGAGAAGATAATATTGGGCTAGCTGTACTAATGGTCATATCCAGTGGAAGGTCACACATTCTTGTTCATATCCACCCCCACACCTCCTCTATCTGTAATCCATTCAAGTTAGTTTTCATCAGATTATCCCACAGGAACCAGCATATTATCTTAGTAGTCAAGGATTGTGCTGTCCCACTCCCTCACATAAATACCTCATACCAGTGGTTTAGTGAGTTTATTAATATTGCCAGCAATTTCCCTTAGCAAAAACCCAGAACTGTCCCAATTATGTCCAAACCAATGCTAGTCTGAACCAAAGGCAGACCAATGCTTGTCTACAGAGCAGTGGACAATGAGTCCACAAGGCATTTGAAAATTTTCCAAACAAAACAAACCAACCAGGCAAACTGAAATCCACAGTACAAGATGGTTCATGAGGCAAGATATATTCAAAGTTCACAAGGCACAATCCAAGTCAAGGCACGGTGCCAATCCAAAGCAAGTTGGCAATCACAACCAGGAAACACACTACCAGGCAAGGAACATGTTGTTCCCAGCATCGCCTCCATTTGTCTGCTGTGCTAAATAGCCAGCTTCTGGTGCAGCCCATCAAGAGAGGCAAGATGGCCTCCTCATGAGTTATCAGGATGACCTTAGCTGCTCCTGCCTTTTCTCTGCTCTTTGTGTTCTTGGATCAGGTGCAGAATGCAGTTCATCCTCATCACTGACTGGCTGCAGCTGTGTGCTTTTCCCACCGAAGACTCAGAGCTGTCCTGCTATAGCTGTGCTTCAGCTAAATACCTCTCTATTTGGCTGCTTGGAGCCATTGGCCAACTCCCCTCCAGCTGTGTCTGGAACTGGGGAAGCACCTGGGGGAGTCATCACAAGGATGAGAAGAGTCTTGCCATCCAACCCAACAGTGGTTATTTATTACTGGTGAGACATACAAAAGAACATTCTGCAAGTCAGTCCAAAAATCCAACCAGGAGAAGTCTTAGTCAAGATTCTATACAGCAAAAACTAGAAAGTGACAATCAGGTTATCTTCTGATACAATGTAAAGTGATACTGGTGAGTTTAGATTAAAGTTCTAAGCAGGTAAGCATGACTAATTTTGGTTCAGATCTTACACAAAGGCTTGGTTCCTCTGGTACAGAAAGTGAGATTGCCTAGATCGGGGTGTCAAACTGGTGGCCTGCAGGCCAGATGTGACACACACAGGTCACGCCCACCCCAGCTCTGTGAAGGGAAAAAACATTGTGATACTCATATGACATGGCAAGTTTGACTCCAATGGCCTAATTATCATCTTCATTGAAAGAGGGAGATGTTACAAAATGAATATAAATGATTAATATGCCAAAAGATTAGGGAATCTTTTTTTAATAAATTTTATTGGTTTTTAAAAACAAACATAAACAAACAAAACATCAAAACATCAAACTTTCTTCCATAGGTATACAAACAGTGTGTTGGTTGGTTTACAAATTATTTTGTGCATCCATTTCGTAGTCTTCAATTACAGTTACATTACATAAAAACTCATATCATCAATCAAAAATTACATACCCTAATATCATTATTAATCAATCATTTGACTATACTTTTATTCATTCATATTTTACGAGATAACCATAATTTACTTAATTTATTTTATAACCATTCATATTATCCTCCCAAATCTACCCTAAAAACATTTTGTAGATATAATAAAAAAAGAAGTACATCTTTATATATTTATTATTTTCTAAAAATCTACATATTTCATTACTGTATTTTATTATCTAACCATTGATAGAAAAGGTCCCAAATTTTATAAAATTGTTTATCCTCTTGTTCTCTAATTTCAAATGTCAATCTACTCATTTGAGCACATTCCAATATTTTCTTAATGATTTCCTCCTGCGATAGTTTTTTCTCATTTTTCCAATTTTTACAAATACAATGCTAGCCGCTGTTAATACATTTACAATCAGGTATTTCAAATCTTTGCTATGTTTCAGGTAAAATTCCCAATAAAAATATCTCTGGTTTCAAATCTATATTTTTTTTGTCATTTTTTCCAACCACATGTGGATTTTAGTCCGGTATTTTTTAGCATCCGCACAAGTCCACCACATATGAGCCAGGTGTCTGATGACATTTCCAACATTTTTCGGATTTGTTCTTGAACATTCTTGCTATTCTTGTGGGCGGGGAGGAATGCCACCTGTAAAACATCTTATACAAATTTTCTTTATAAACTGTTGAGATTAGGGAATCTTTGATTGATATTTCCACTATACCACAAAGCATGCTAAATAATATTACAATAGCAACACTGGTAATGTTCACTGTTTTTTTTCCTAAGCCATGGATTGTTGAACCATGATTGCCGAATAAACAAAAGTTGACTAGTTCATATGTCTGAAACAAGCTGTGATATCAGAACGATGGGGCATTGTGATATCATCAAGCCAATATCACAATTATGTGATTTGTGTCAATCATGTCATGACAACTGACAGAAGTCTGTAAGTTGCACTGAATGCTATATTATGCAACTTGTTCGCTATCAAGATCTGTATGTTGTTATTCCCACTTTCCAGCTGCCCATGTTAAGAAAATCAAATGGTGTGCTTTATGTGTTCTGCTGTAAATTCTTGGAAGAAGGATAAAGTTAAAACCAATGGCCTATTTTATTCTCATAAAATCCTGTGTGGAATATGAAGCTGAAAGAGCGAGTAGCTGGCTGGCAATTATTCACTAAACTGCTCAGGCCTGAGATGGGATTTATTTGGCTGGAAATGAGATTGTTAAATGTTTTGTTAATTTTTTTCCTGTTTTTTTCTCTCCCTGAAAAGCACTTTGGAAATATTTATAAACAGTTAAAAGATTTAATTTAAGTACCATAATGTGACTTTATGAAATGGTCTTGCCATGTTATGCTTTTGATTTCTGAACCTGGGATTTTATTTTTTCCTTTCCGAAAGCAGCCAATGCACATCACTTAAAGCTTTTTGGCTCAGATTTATTATCACTGTGTCTGGCTGGTGGGGACTATAGTGCTTTTCAACCCAAGCTCTTGAAAACTTATAGTTTCTGCCTTCTTGAGTTAAGACTGCAGAGTAAGTGACATTTCTTAGCCCTGTCAATAGAAGGGCAAAAGACAACTGATTATTGAGCTTCCAGCAGTTCAAATATTTACAAAGTGTCTCCTTTCACAGTCATTCTTTCTGGCAAAAAGGTGATATGTGATTCTCAGCAAATGTAGATCAAGGAGATAATAAACCCAGGGACTCCCACCAATTAAAGATTCACTAAGTTTGTTCTAGGCATGTTGGCTTGATTAAAGCTGATGATCACACTGAGTTTAACAAATCAGTTGGAATTTTAATTGTTAATGTATATTGCACTACAAAAAGAGATGCTTTGTATTCTATTAATTGCATTTCTGTTAGTGAATCACTTGTACATGGATTTCAGTTCATTTCTCCCAAAGAGATCGTGGTAGTGATGATGGGTAAATTGGTTACTTTTGCTTTTCCAGCACTGCAGTACAGTGAATACAGTCATTGTGCTATGATTTATCATAAACAAAGATAAAGTTCTGTAGAATTAGAGCTTGGGCACAAAGTTGGGCCAGGCAAATTTGCAAAATTAAGAACTGAAGCTCTCATTTCATCAGTGTCTCACCGGCTCTTCACAACGAAAAAGCAGAACTGGAAGACCAAGAAGCTGCAAACAATTACAAATGAGAGAGATGTTACTTTTTAAGATGATCACAAAATTGTGGGTTGTTCTACTATAGTTCATGATCTTACTTATGTAATTGTAAGTATGTATGGCCTGATCTGAAAGTTTTTAAAAAAAAGAATTTAAAGAATTTCACCCATAAAATAGAGGGTCTGTGGATTATGATTAGACTTCCCTCAGTGGTGGGATTCAATTATTTTTACTACCAGTTCTGTGGACGTGGCTTGGTGGGTGTGGCAGGGGAAGGATACTGTACAATCTCCAGTCAGAGGTGGTATTTGCCGGTTCTTCAAACTACTCAAAATTTCTGCTCCCGGTTCTCCAGAACTGGTCAGAACCTGCTGAATACCACCTCTGACTTCCTCTTTCATTCATTCAGTGGTGTTGATCCAGACTAGGTGCAACCATGCTTAATAAATAAATTCAGAAATTGAAGTAGGACTATACAAAATTTGTATGTTGTCCACCTTCATTCTTAATTCTTTTTTTAATATATAAAAGTTTTTAATTTTTTTAATTTTACACATCTCTTCACGTGAGCATCATGATTCTGGATTATAACACTAGTACATAGTCATACTTTCATTTCCATTAATCTTATATAATATCATCTCATATCGTTATCCATTTCACTCATCTTTAAATAAATTTACATTTCATATTTCAATTCAATATCCATATCTTTTCATCCACACGTAGTTTTTCAATCAGTGGTGGGATTCAAAATTTTTTACTACCAGTTCTGTGGGCATGGCTTGGTGGGCATGGCAGGGGAAGGATATTGTAAAATCCCCATTCCTTCCCCACTCCTGGAGGAAGGATACTACAAAGTCCCCATTCCCTCCCCACCTCACTACCCTGCTTTCTAGCTCTGTTCTCCTGTCCAGGGCAACAAAAGAAGACCCAGCCAATCAGCTGGGACTCAATGAGAGGCAGAGAATAGATGGAGGTGGGGCCAGTCAGAGGTGGGATTTGCCAGTTCTCTGAACTACTCAAAATTTCTGCTACCGGTTCTCCAGAACTGGTCAGAACCTGCTGAATACCACCTCTGTTTTCAATTCTTTATCCCCTATTATTTCCATTTTCAGCTTAGCAGCTATTTTATTTTACATTACACATCATTATTATCCTTAATTTTCTCTAAACTTATATATAATAAACAATCTAAAAAGAGTAAAAATAAAATAAAGTCAATATATTTAGGATCCACATGGTATTTTTTATTCCCCTAATCTTAATAAAATACTCTCATTGTACACTTCTAATATCCATTAAATAATCAACTGTATATTTTAAAATGTATATATTTTAAAGTATCCCCCCAATAAATTGCTAAACTAACTTCTTAATGTCTCATTTTATCTTCATTTTACTTATAATCATTAATAATCATATTTTTTCTTCCTTTCCACTTTACCAAAGTTTATCTATATATTTTAATTCATTTCCATTCCCGTTTTTAATCCTCCAAAGAAAGAGTTCATAACAACATAATTCATATACAATTCATATTCATATATAGTTATACAATCTTAAAATATTTTCCAGCAAGTTTTAGACTAAATACCAATATACAGTCCCATGTGGTATCCCCCTTATAGAATCCCTAACCCTTATCTCTAAATTTTTCAGCTTTATTATTTCTTTTAATTTTAGCCAGTTTTCCCTTTTCTAAGTTTCCCTGGTCTTTCTTATTTTTTCCTTCTGGTATTATTTTTATTCCCCTCTGCCTGTCAGCCATGTTTTCCCCCACCCTTTCCAGTTTTCTTTTTTGGGTTTCTTCTTATATAATTCCTTCCTCTTCTTCTTAGTCTTGGGAGCCTAGTCTCTTTTATTTATTGTTTCTGTTGTCAGTGTCTCTATTTTAAATCCTTTTATATCCTTTGGCAATGGTCCTTGTTCTCCCTATTTATCTGGGCTGTTTCCTTCTTCCTTCTCTGAGCTTTCTTTGTTCTTCTGCAAGCTGCAACGCCATTACTTTACTAATCATTGTGTCCAGCAATTTCATTCTTTCTTTTAATATACCTCGCACAGTTTGCAGCTCCAACTTAAATTCTTTGATTATTTCTTTCATTTCTTTATTAAAAATCAAATTTTTCTATTATAGTCCTTGCCAAAAGTTTCCGTTTCTCTCACTTTCTCTTTCTTCTGTTTTCTTGTCACAGTCAACCTCTAGCAGTCCCAAAATATTGTATTCCTTTATATTTACTGTAGTCCCCTCTTTAAAAAAAAAAACTTCTGGGATTTTTGTTGTATTAATAATCTTTTATTCAATTTCTTCTCTCTTTCAAATATTTATGCAACCAGTAATTTTCCATAAAAGCATAATAGAGGAAAATCTTTAACCATTAGGTGATGCTCTATATCACTTTCTTTCCAAAGTTTTTTAAAATTCTCTTTTCCATAGTATTAATGTTAATTTTTATCCATTCCAAATAAGTCCAGCATTTTATCCAATGCCTAATTAATGTTCAATTCTGTATATTAGTTCAAATTTAATCTCTGATTTCATGTAATTCTTTTATTTCAGGTTTTTCCTTTACCTTATATTTTCCTGTTATTCTCTGTTTGCAGCTACCATTCTTCCAAGCAAGGACTCTTTCTTTCCACTTTTCAGGGTTTTCAAAAAAAAAAAACTCAAAGTCTTTTATCCAGTTACACACCGCTCACCACTTCTACTCTCCAGCACAAACTTAGGTCCTGGCAACTTCCCGTCTTCAGGGCAGCCATTAAACTGCCACTTCTCCCTGTCTTCTAGGAGAGTATACCAAGCCAGGGAGGGGAGATGCAACTCCCCTCAACCCAGATGGTAGTCTCCCGCTCTTCCCCCACCCCTCTGAGATGGGTCTGATGGTTCAGTCCCATAGAGACCCCTCCAACAGGGTAAGCACGGATCGAAGCTGCACATGATCGTGGTCTCCATGCACCCTCGACAGAAGTGCCACCGGAAGTCCACCTTCATTCTTAATTCAAATAGATTAAAAATTAAACTGTTTACAATTGTGTACAGTTCCATCCTGGGAAGGCTCTGTAGACCTCTCTCAACAGACAATCCCAGTTTATTCTAAAACAATCCTGTGAAGTAGATTAAGAGGAACCTAGGTCTCCCTGAGCCTAATCTTACACTTTAACTGTGATAGTGTACCGCATGGGTCCTTTCCTCCTGTTTATATCAAGAAATCTACGGTACAATCTGGGTCAATGATCTGATTTCACAGAAGAAAAGCTGAACAAGCTGTATAGTCCCATTCTACAAATTCTCAATCTTGGCAACTTTCAGATACATGGACTTCAACTCCCAGAATTCCCCAGCCAACTATGCTAGCTGGGGAATTCTGGGAATTGAAGTCCACACATCTGAAAGTTGCCAGGGTTGAGGAACTCTGCTATAAAGAAATGCCAATGGCTTGAGATGAGAAATTATTTTGAAATGTGAAATTATTTTGAAAATGGCTAAGAAAAATGATCTCAAAGAGGAAAACACACACACACACAAACTCAATAACCTGAACCACAGGCAACAAGGCATTTTTTTTGGTTCCTCTTTTTGTTTCTTTTTTGTAAGGAATGTATTCACCGTTAACCTTCCATCACCAACAGGGCATGAGGACTTATGCAAATCACTGTGAACTGCACAGAGAAATTAAACGCTGTTATGTGTGCTTGAGCTACTTTAAACTTAAATTCAAATGTTAAGTGATGATTAAGTGTCAGGACATGATCAGAACGCTTTTAATGAGCTTTGTGGGTATGATGATGAAGTGGCCTTCTATAATTATCCTAATATAATTAACAATACACTAGCTGTTTCAAAGCATTCTAAGCAAGCTGGGATACAGTTCATTCTAAAATTAGTCATATAAGATGATTGTAGGCAGTGAGTAATCTGAACTTGGTCTTCACCTGGCAAGGATGATTCCAGCACCAAAATGAATTATAGTAGAAAGGAATTATTTAATCTGTTTCCCATAGCAGCAAATTCTCCTTGCACTATTATTTGTCACCCTCCCCAATCTTTGTGACTACTGGGCTGCCAAGTTATGTACAACTGGTGACAGGAACATGGGACCTAAACATCTATTTTTAGATGGTTGCATTTTCTTAGTATAAGGGAAATTGGCATGCCAGTCATGCTACATTTCTATAGGTTTCAACTTTGTGAGTTCTCATGCTTTCTCTTCGGCTCTTAGAGAAGTTTCCCTAACTTAAGATATGATAAAAGATCATGCTGAAATTATCTATTTTGGTGTAAAAAATATTTGATAGGTTATGTACTCTTTATTTACAGATTTTCGTCAGTAATAATTGCTACATGGAAAGTGAACATTTTTAGGGAAGTTAAAATAGCATTGAAAGGGGAGAGGTGAAAATTAATGGAGCATGAAAAATAAAGTAATATTCATGGCTGATGAATAAAAGAATTCAGAAGAAAATCTGGTCTGGCAGTGGTGGAATACGACTATCCTAATTAACTTTTGAAAAAAGAAAGCAGGAAATATTTTAATTTAGTTTAATGCACTTACACAGAACTTCATTGTGGCTCATCCACAGAACTGGAATGGCACTGAAGCTGAGTTTTCATCTTCAATGCCAGCTGAGTCTTCAGCTTCAAAGCCATTCCAGTTCTGTAGTTTATTTAATCAAATGCAATTAAAATGATGGAAATCTTGTCACTGTCATTGTTCTCACTGACATGTGCTTTCAGAGGAATTGTTTCCGTAAGCTAGCTTGACAGGAACATAAGCAAAGTGCTTTAAGAACATAGCTAAGTGCCTTTTTCTAATCACAGACACTTGGAGAACGTGGCTTGATAATGCTGTTTACCTCATGGCTATGAGTAAAATTACATTGTGAGATTCTCCTGTTGGGGTCCTTAACCCTTTGAAACATTATATAGCAAGCTGTGCTCTGTGATGTTTAAGGCAGTCAGCAAATTTAAAAGGTGGCTGTAGACAGCCTCAGAACTTGAGGATACAGCATGGGTAGTTCCATTCTTGGACACAGATCCTCCAGGATCATAGTTGGAACTCTGGAAGTAACATCCCCAAAGAACAGAGTGCTGACCACAGTTGCCCTCATCTGGACCCGAGTTAGCTCATGAAGTTGCAAACTTCAGAGGCAGTTGTAAAAATGCTCAACCGAACCTCAAAACTGCTATTGCCAAATTTCATTGAGACACTTTTCAAACATACATTTTTCTTCTTGGTAGGTAGGCCTGAACTGAGAGGAATATGTTAATTCTTCAAGCTGTCAGGCATTGTGTTGGCACTCTACCTCACAGTATCTCTCTCCACTATTTCTTTAAAGTTAATGGTCTGGCAGCAGCCAGTTCAAGTAGGATACATGTTGCTTTAATAGAAACTTTATTTCATGACCAAAATAAAGCACAATACAGTGGAAATATGCAGACTGGTTTACTTGATCAGTCAGCTCAACCTCTTCTCAAATGTAGGAAGACAATTCAGCAAATTATGCTACTCCGCCCTTTAGCTGCTTCATTAGGTATGGGATCCATCCCCTAGCTACCTCATTAAATGCACATAAATCACCTGGATTATATTTATAGGCAGTCATGATAGTCCGACCATGTGTACAGATTTTTTGGATGCTGCATTTGATTTTGATTACTAAATCAAATCTTGTTGTATTAAATCAACAGCAAGAAGTTCTCAAGCAAACTTCTCAATTCACCTGAAACAAGCAGGTTCCAGCTGCATTTGGCTACCTACTGAGATGAGCTTAAAAGTTTCAGGGGAATTGAGAAGTTTGCCTGAGAACTTCTTGCTATTGATTTAATACAACAAAATTTGATTTAGTAATCAAAAGAAACTATAAAGTTTTATTCAAAAGGGTGGGGAACCTAAATTTCAGTCTCTACTCTTTCTGGCTTTTACTATACTGGGGTAAATGGCTTTTGGGAAAAAAAAAAACCCAAAACAGAAACACAAACTTGAGAGATGGTTTGATACATGGTTAAGACACCGGACTAGAAACCAGGAGATTGTGAGTCCTAATTCTGCCTTAGATGTGAAGCCAGCTGGGTCACTCTCTCAGCCCTAGGAAGCAGGCAAAGGCAAGCCACTTCCAAAAAAACCCTCTTTTCTCTGAAGGTTTACTCCAGGGGTGTCCAACCTTTCACCTTCCCTGGGCCACATTAGAAGATGAAAATTTGGTTTGGGCCGCACATAAAATAAAATAACAGTAATGATACCCGATCATCCAAAAAAACCATAGAAAACATAGTTAACATATTAAATTTATTTGGAAATGAAGTTAGTGAGATGTTTTTATTATTAATTATTTATTAAAAATTATTTATTTTTTATCACAGTTTTTTTATCACGTTTTTTTAATCATGGTTTATTTTCCGGCCAAATTTTGCGGGGGTGGGGGGGAGAAAGCTCGCCCGCCTCGTGCCTACCTCTCCTCCTGCAAATGGCCCAGCTGGATGAGGCAGGACTGGAAGGCAGAAGCAGCAGCAGTGGCAGGGCCAGAAGCAGCGGCAGGGGCAGTGGCGGCGGGGGCAGAAGTGGCAGCGGGGGCAGAAGTGGCGGGGGCAGAAGCGGCGGCGATGGTGGTGGCAACAGCAGGAGGTGGCGCTCTGACGGCGCCCGCTTTTTCTGTTGCTGCTTGGCCTGGCGCTCGCCTCGCCCTGCCTCGCGCCTGCTTCTCCTCCTCCTCCTCGCTGGCTCTGGCACAAAGGTTGGGGTGGGCACTGGGCCACTTTACAAGGTGACTTGGGCCGCAGGTTAGACAAGCCTGGTTTACTCTGAGAAAGAGAGAAAGAGAGAGACAGAAGGGAGGGGGGCAGAGAGAGAACAAACTAGATATAATATAGATAGATGATAGACAGACAGACAGACAATATAGAAATATATTGATATACTGTAAAAGGGAAGGTATATAGAATACAAACCTCTATATTTTTGCATATAATACTATACTATACTTTGTGCACAATTCTGTCCAAAAAAAACCTGAATTAAATAAACAATGACTTGTAGTAATGTATGAGAACAGCAAGAAGACAGTTGTTTCCCATATGTTGTTTTAGGAAATACATTTCATAGCCTACTGATTCCATGTCGAGCTCTTTCTTGTACAATGGATTTTCTCCAGAGCAGATAAATATGTCAAAATAGTCACCAACATCAAGAAGAGTCACAGTAACTCTACTGAGTGAATTAGCTTGCCAACAAAAGCCTTTGTTGGCAAAGAGACATTTCTAAATAATAATTAACTATGTGCCTTAAAGAATGTATTTACATGAGGATTTTGGCAAAGGGCAAACTCACAATATTTCCAAATTTCTCATTTGTTTTGTTTTGTCCAGCCACTTTGTTTATCTGCTTCCCATCTGGAACTCTTTTACAATAAAAAAAATGGGTCGAAATGGATCTGCTGTAAATGTCAATCATCCTTTCAACCCAGTAACAACTTGGTGTTTCTGACACAACTGCAAAATAATAATAATAATAATAATAATAATAATGCAGAGCTGTAATGTTTGAGCAGAACAAATAATTGTCTAGTACAGGGTTTCCCAAAGTGGTCAGTACTGACCCCCAAGAGTCGACGGAGTATTAATTATTCATTATTATTATTATTATTTATACACAAATTACAACAGTGTACACAGCAAACAAGATAACCATGCTGGGCTTCATATCACAAATCACTAGTTGAACACTTCCCAAGTGTTTAGGACTGTGTGATGTAGCAGTGGATTATGTGAGCAGATCCCAATAAGGCGGCCTTCTGCAGCTGACCAATGGTGATCTCGTCAGTGCCAACTGTTTTTAAGTGCTTGCCTAGGTCTTTAGGCACAGCACCCAGTGTGCCAAGTATCACTGGAACCACCTGCACTGGTTTATGCCAGAATCTCTGCAGTTCGATTTTCAAGTCCTGATATCTGGTGACTTTTTCAAGTTGTTCCTTGTCGATTCTGCTGTCAGCAGATATGGCAATGTCGACGATCCACACTTTTTTCTTCTCCACAATTGTGATATCTGCGGTATTGTGTTCCAAACTTTGTCAGTCTGCATTTGGAAGTTCCACAGTAGTTTTGCATGCTCATTTTCGACCACTTTTTCAGGCTTATGATCCCACCAGAAAAAGTGGAATCATAAGCCTGAAAAAGTGGTCAAAAATGAGCATGCAAAACTACTGTGGAACTTCCAAATACAGACTTGTTTTATATTATTATTATTATTATTATTATTATTATTATTATTATTATTATTATTATTATTATTATTATTATCTCTTTTATTCACTAAACATGAAACTCAATCAACTGAACATGTAAAAAAAGTATCACAAATATCATTGACAGGCTCTGATGGTTGATAAGGAGTGTTGCCAGCATCCTAGGTATCAACCAAGTATTTTCTTAAGATGTATGATGTTCCGAATATCATAGTTTTTTGCAGTTCCACTGCTGTTATTGCAGGAAGCTGCAATTTCTTGATGTATTTATAAAATTCTTGGACATGGTAACAAGTGCCCTGATGACAATGGGTATCATCATCATCATCATTGATACTTATAACATTATTTTCATGTAATAAATGTTTGGGGGTTGATGAATAATTTGAAACTTCATGAAGTAGTCATTGGGCTGAAGATTTTGATGTCCTCCCCAAAGAAACATTCCTTAAAGCCAGGATCCAGGTCCGCATAAAAAAGGAAGGGAAGGGAAGAAGGAAAGGAAAGGAACGGAGAGGAAAGGAAAGTAGAGGAGAGGAAAGGAAAGAAGGAAAGGAAAGGAAGGGAAAGGAGGAAAAGAAAGGAAAGAAATCAAAGAAAGAAGAAGAGAGGCAAGGAAAGGAAAGGAAAGGAAAGGAAAGGAAAGGAAAGGAGGAAAGGAAAGAAGGAAAGGAAGGAAAGAAAGGAAGGGAAAGGTGGAAAGGAAAGGAAAGAAAGAAAAGAAAGAAGAGGAGAGCATGCATGCATGTGCCAAATGCACAGTTTGCGCAGGTACAGAGGCATTTGTGCAGGCGCAGAGGTGTTCTAACTCTCCTCCTGCAAGCCTGCATGATCCCAGTCGATTTAGCAGCTGCTGCGTGGCACTATTCTGTGCCGCGCAAAGCAGTTTTGCTTCAAATTCAGCAGATAAAAGTGAATATGGCAACCCAGCTGGGTGGGTGGGCCGAACAGCAGAGCAGCTGAGAGAACCAGTTTGGTCTCTGCTGCTCATCACTCCTACCAGCTCACCAGAACCGGGCCAAACTGGGAGAATACCACCACTGCTACCCGTATTAGTATTCCAGGCATGATTCTGAAAAGTAGCAGAGCCTTGATGGCACAGTGGATTAAAGTGCTGTACTGCAGGCCACTTCTGCTGGCCAACAGCTGCCTGCGATTGGCAGTTCAAATCCCACCAGGCTCAGAATTCACTCAGCCTTCCATCTTTCCCAGGAGGTAAAATGAGGACCCAGATTGTTGGGGGCAATAGGCTGACTCTGTAAACCACTTAGAGAAGGCTGGAAAGCACTATAAAGCCGTATATAAGTCTAACTGCTATTGCTATTGCTAACTACTACTAATCAGACCACAGAGCTTGTACACTGAATATGCATCTAAGGGAAATTTTGCACCCCCAAAGTGCAATCACTTTACAATTCAGAATGGCTGGGCCTGAGTTTGGGGAATATTGCATTGAACCTCCAGGTGTAGAAAAAAAGAAACATTTTAATGGAGTTCAGCATTTTTCATACTGACTTCTATTTTGGGTGCACTCTTAAATTGCCACTGTCAATCTGCTTCCCCTCCCCACCCCTGACTGTCACAATGGTTTGATGGCAAGCTGCCATTTAAGAGTGTACTTAAAAAAGAATTTCCTCAAGAACACGTGTTTTTGAAAAGCTTTTTTCTCTCCTGGGGGCACTGAGAGATTTCCCCCTACCTCTCCTTTCTTTGCAATGCATTGCCAGCCCATTACAGGAGATTTTCTGAATATGCCTTTGAAGGCTGTCCAGAAATTGCAGCTGGCCCAGAACGTGGCAGTGTGGAAGGGCTGCCTCTTGGAAGGACTGGTACTGATACCCCAGTGCTGAGACCAGTTCAGAATGATCGCTGTAGATATCTACAGAAACGTTTTATTTTGTACAGTCTGCTATTTGATTCAGTCTGCTATTTGCTCTCAGGTTGTTACTGGGGACCACTTTTGTTATGTCCCTGGAACTTGCCAAAGTCCCCACCCAGGTCCGTTCATGCTGCGGGGGCGTTTGCTGCCCCTCATTGGCTGGCTTCCCTCGACAGCCGGCTATAAAAGCCAGCTGCAGGGTTCGGTCAGCCGCTGTTCACTGTGAGCCTGCTCCAGGCAGGGCTAACACGTTCAGTCCTTTATTAATTTAATAAAGTCTTGTTGCACCCATGCCCTGGTCTAGCCTCTCATTGCTCAATCTACAACCCTGGCGACGAAGGTGGGATGGCTACCAGAGGCAATCCGCAACAGCTGAAATCACTCAATTGCTGAGCCGCAGCCGCGCCGCCGGAGAGCTCGGTCAGCAAAAGCGAAAGGAAGAGCGTCTGTAGCCGCTCGGTTAGCAAGCTACAGGGAAAGTGAAGCGCTGCGAGCGCAGCCACTCAGCTCAAAAAGGGCGCGAAATTCAAACGGCTGTCATTTGAATTCGAGTCGGAGTACAGCGCGGTGCTGTCATTCTGGGAGTCTCTGACGCCACCTCAGGGCGCGAGATTCAAATCACTGTCAGCTGCGTCAGCCATTACCACCTGCGCTCTCCAGGAGCGCGAAATTCAAAATAACGCTGCCAACGACCGTTGCAGCCTGAGCCATAGCGTAACCCAGAGAGAACAGAGAGATTCTGTGTAACCTCTCAAGAGCTGAAGTCACTAGCCTGACAAGAGCACGAAGGGCCATTTGTCGTCCCAGAGAGATCTCACAGCAGCGTAACCTGCAGAAGTTCACAACGTGAACTCCAACCCAGCCTTCCCACCGTTCAAGCCTGATGAAGAAAAGTGGGAATCATACAAAAATCGTTTTAACCACTACATCGATGCCATTGGTCTGGCTGATGCTGGGGAGCACAGAAAAAAGTCATTCTTCCTCAGTTATTGCGGAGCCATCGTTTTTGATACAGCCACAGCACTCGTTGCCCCACGTGAGTTGAAGAATGTTCCCTGGGCAGAATTGCTGGAGATCCTCACCAATCATTACTCCCCCAGGCCCTCACAGATCGCGAGGCGTTTCACCTTCCGGATGAGGAAGCAAGCTGAAAAGGAAACCGTCAACCAGTATATGGCCGCCTTGAGGACTGCAGCTCTCCACTGCGGGTTCGGGAACTATTTAGATGACATGCTCCTTGACCAACTCGTCTGCGGGGTCAAGGACCTTCACCTTCAAAGGCAACTACTTGCCAGGAAGGATCTCAACCTCTCCCAGGCCGTCGAGGAAGCCTTGGCTGCAGAACTGGCAACCCAGTCAGCCACCGAAATTCAAGGTCCCGTTCCCAAACAAAGCTGCGCCACCATTCACTCAGAAGAGGTGGTCAACGAAGATGATCCCAACGATCAAACAGACATCCACTGCCTCGCTCATGCCAAACAACAACAGGTAGGAGCCAGGCAAGAAAGCAACAGTGCGCCCAAACACATCATCCTGTGCCTATCCTGTGGCGGACCTCACTCGAGAGCTTCGTGCAAATTCAAAGGTGCCATCTGCAACAATTGCCACAAAAAAGGCCACATCGCCAGGGTCTGCCAGGCCGCGCACAACTCAGCACAAAAGGTTCCTTCCTTTTCCCATTCTGGACCCCAAAGGCAAGTACTAAATTGTCACACTTGCTACCATGCTAACCACACCTGTCATTCTATTAGTAAAATCACACTCTCCATTTTATTAGAAGGTAAACCTTGTCGTATGGAGGTTGACACGGGGTCAGCGCTCTCAATCATCTCTTGGAGCACTCTCAAGAAAATCCAGCCCAGGCTATCCAGAAACCAGCTCCAGAAGTGCCAGATCACCTTGAGGGACTATCAGGGGAAGGACATTCCAGTACTCGGCAAAGGCAAGTTCCTTGTTAATTTTAAAGCTTTCAAAGGCCACCTGCCTCTAGTGGTAGTTAACGGCAACCTCCCTAGTCTCTTGGGGCTTGATTGGTTCCCCTACCTCGGCCTAGGGTTAACAGGAGTCCATGCTGTCTCAGCTTCTGACACTGACTCCTTATTCACTGACTACTCAGACGTATTCAGTGATGAGCTGGGGTGTTATAACGGTACCCCCATCTCATTTGCAGTTGACCCCCAAGCGGTTCCAGTCCAGCTGAAACCTCGTAGAGTCCCATTCGCCATTCGGCCTAAACTGGACGCAGAGCTGGATAAGTTATTAAAGCAAGGGGTCATTGAGCCGACAGACTTCGCCAAATGGGAGACGCCAATTGTCACACCCCTTAAAAAGGACGGCAGCCTGAGAATTTGTTCAGATTACAAAACAACAATTAACCGCTTTCTACAAGTTAGCGCTTACCCAGTCCCGGTCATTCAACATTTATTGCATACCTTTGAGCCTGGCAACATTTTTGCCAAATTGGACATGTCACAAGCGTATCAACAGTTCCCTGTTGACAACCAAACAGCCGAATTACAAACTATTGTGACCCACAGGGGTGCCTTCCGGTGCAGGCGTCTCCAGTTTGGCGTAAGTGTTGCCCCTGGCATCTTCCAATCCCTCATGGAGCGTATACTTCAGGGCCTCCCTGGCGTAGTGCCCTACTTTGACGACATATTGGTCTCGGCCAGGGACAGGCCCCAACTCTTCCAGAGAGTCAGAGCAGTGTTAGACAGGTTCAGACAGCATGGCCTCAAATTAAAAAGGGAGAAATGTGCCATTGCCACTAGACAGGTGGACTTTCTGGGCTATAGAATTGACGCCTCAGGCATTCACCCCCTAGAATCCAAGGTCAAGGCAATCCATGAGGCACCCACGCCAACCACTAAAGCCGAGCTACAAGCCTTTTTGGGATTATTGAACTTCTATGCCTCATTCCTACCTCACAAAGCATCAGTAGCAGAGCCTTTACACAGGCTCTTAGATAAAAAATCACCTTGGCACTGGGGACACAAGGAAGACACCGCTTTTCACGCAGTCAAATCACTGCTCACATCAGACGCGGTCCTTATTCAATTTGATCCACATCTCCCATTGGTACTAGCAGCGGATGCATCCCCTTTTGGGATTGGAGCCGTATTAAGCCATAGACTACCCAACGGCTCCGAGGCACCAATCGCTTTCTTTTCCAGAACGCTCTCAGCAACAGAGCGTAACTATAGTCAAATCGACAAGGAGGCTTTAGCCGCAGTGGCAGCGGTAAAGAAATTTCATGAATTCCTTTTTGGCCACAACTTCGAACTAATCACGGACCACAAGCCTCTCCTGGGTCTTCTATCTGGAGACAAGCAGACTCCCCAAGTGTTGTCTCCCAGAATGACGAGGTGGACCTTGTTCCTGGCGGCATACTCGTACAAGCTCATCCACCGCCCAGGAAAAATGTTAAGCCACGCAGACGCCCTCAGCCGCTGCCCCTGCCAGCTCCAGCTGAGGACCCGGCCCGGTCCATGCCATCTTCGATGTCACCGAGCTCGACCTTCCTGTCACCGCTCTCGACATCGCCACCAAATCCAAGACGGACAGAACAATCGCCCAGGTACTGGACTGGGTGAGGAGGGGGTGGCCGGGCTCTAACCTCGCAGCCGAATACACACCTTGTAAGACCCGTCAACAGGAACTATCTAGCTTACAGGGCTGCCTGTTGTGGGGCACCCGAGTTGTCATTCCGGCCTCACTTCGCACACCAGTCTTGGAGGCACTACACGAGGGCCACCCGGGCATCGTCCGGATGAAAGCGTTGGCTCGGAGTTACGTCTGGTGGCCTGGCTTGGACGACGACATCGTCAAGTGGGTAAGCTCTTGCCAACCCTGTCAGGAATCCAGACCATCCCTCCAGTCACCACCCCCACAAAGTGGGAGAGCGCCAACGCGCCTTGGTCAAGGCTTCACATTGACTTAGCGGGGCCAATACACGGCAAAACCTTCCTGGTGGTCGTAGATTCATACTCTAAATGGATCGATGTGGCCCAACTATCCACGACCACCACGCAAGCGGTTACCAAGGCCTTAACCCGCCTATTCGTAACACACGGGCTACCAGGTACCATAGTTTCGGATAATGGCCCCCAGTTTGCCTCAACAGAATTTAGCCGCTTTGCCACCAATCTTGGCATCCGACACATCTTCACGGCCCCCTTTCATCCTGCCAGCAACGGACTGGTGGAGAGAGCCGTTAGGTCCACAAAAGAAGCATTAGCCAGATTCAGCAAAGAAGACTGGCATCACAGACTCTCCCGCTTCTTACTGAGCCAACACTCAACCCCTTGCATGGTCACCAACAAATCCCCAGCTGAACTTCTGATGGGTAGACGCCTAAGAACTGTGTTGGACAGGCTCCACCCTCACTATTGCCCTGACACCCCTCTCGCTTCAATGACAGGGGTCAGAGATTTTGTCTTGCAGGAACTTTGCAAGGAACTATGCCGGAGACCCACTTTGGATTCCAGGAGAGATAGTAGCCATCACCGGTCCCAGGTCGTACCGGGTCCAGCTGGAAGACGGCCGCATCTGGAGAAGGCACCTGGACCAGCTAAGGAAGCGACAGGGTACCCTCGCCAGTGCCGGATCATGGGCTCAGGTCAGCCCCCAGGTGCCTCACCAAACTCTCATCGAAGACCATTCCAGAGGCTCTTCGCCACCATCCCCCGAGCCAAGGGAGCAGGCAGTAGACCGGGACTGCCCGATGGGTCCTCCGCCTGTACCATCAGATGGGGCCACGACATCGCCGGCCAGAAGCACTGCACCGGTACCAGCGCAGACCCCCGAGCGAGGTTGCACCCCATCACCAACCCTACCTGTTTCCTCGAACTCTGAGACACTTGGTAACTCACCAGAGTTACGACGCTCGGGGCGCCAGCACAGACCACCCGCTTATTTAAATGACTATGCGTGTTCGCATCTGGGGGGAAGGGGTGTTATGTCCCTGGAACTTGCCAAAGTCCCCACCCAGGTCCGTTCATGCTGCGGGGGCGTTTGCTGCCCCTCATTGGCTGGCTTCCCTCGACAGCCGGCTATAAAAGCCAGCTGCAGGGTTCGGTCAGCCGCTGTTCGCTGTGAGCCTGCTCCAGGCAGGGCTAACACGTTCAGTCCTTTATTACTTTAATAAAGTCTTGTTGCATCCATGCCCTGGTCTAGCCTCTCATTGCTCAATCTACAACAACTTTGCTGGTCTCTAGAGCTTCCCCTGCTTTTTCATATGATAGAACAAGCTTATCAAAGCCTTTTAGAGTGCTGACCTGTTTTGTGTAGTGTGATTTTTAGTGTGGGTGTGGGTGTGTGTGTGATGTATTTGCACACTTGAAATACTGCCTTGTGATTGGTCCGTCAATACTGCCCTTTGATTGGTCCATCAACACAACCTCTGATTTGTCCGTCCTGTACATTTGAATACTTGTAATACTATCTTTTGATTGGTCCGCCTGACAGCGGGAGAATTCAAGGAACCGTCATTGGCCGCGAAGCCGCGAGCAGCTGCTATAAAAGAGGCTGCCACGGCTCCAGCTTTTGAGTTTTGCAAGAGACTAATAAAAGAGCTGAAAGTCACACTGGTCTCATGTCGATCTTTCCCGCGACATAACAGGGTGTATTTCTATTACCTTCTGATCTGTATAGACCAGGGGTGTCAAACTCAAGGCTCAGGGGCTGGATCCAGCCCATGGGATACTTAAGATCTGGCCTGCGGGCCACCTTGGAAAAAACAAAGGATCGGCTCACAGTGCTTCTGCCAAAGAAAATGTGCTCCCAAGCTCCATTTTCAACTGCCACGGCCTCCTGCAACCCTCTGCCAGTGAAAACAGAGTTCGTGTAGCCCTCCTGAGCTCCATTTTTCCTGGCGGGGCACCACAGGCTGGTCCTTCACTGTTTCCAGGGTGGCACCACAGGCCAGATCTAAGCAGGTTGTGCCATTCATTGTATGCCATTCCTTCATCTTATGGTCCCTCTCCCTCTCTCCCTCTCTCTCTCTCTCTCTCTCTCTCTCACACACACACACACACACACACACCCACACCCACACACTCTGTGTATCCCCAAAGATGTTCAAGAGGTGTAGCATACACATTTAGAGATGATGACAGTGATGATGATAATGATAACACTTATAATACACTAAATGACCCATGAAATTTAGAATCAAATCCAAACAAAAAACAAAGCAGAATCCATTGTACCATGGAGCTTTTCTCAGATCCTCTCCAACTGTACACCTGGAAGCTGAGACTCTTTGAAATGAAATTGAACGTATTGCAGTCTATAGAAAGTGAAGTCACTGAAGAATGGCTGCAGTTAAATTCTTGTATATTCTGTATTTATTGGTCCTCCACTACTTATCTCCTTAGATGGTATTGTACAATAAATGATTTATATGGTTCTACGGTATGCTGAGCCAAACTGGCCGTGTTTGAGAAATCTCTGCTTATTTTGTCAAGTGAGATCCCAGCAACGGCATATGACGAGCAAGCTACACTGGTTGTAACAACAGTTACAGGTTAACAATTGCACAACATCGTCAGAACGCAAATGCTAACATTATGTTTTCACACGTTGGATGCAACTGTACAAGTTGCAGCATTTGTATGATGACATCATTGCAAGTGTCATCATTCTCCCCCCCCCCCCCACATGCATGCCCTTGTTTCCCACATATCCACCCCCAGAGCAGAAGGTGTTACCAAACACTCAAGACAAAGCGGGTGCAGTTTCCATAAGATCCTTATTGTGTATAAAAATGACTCCGAGATTTCTGCTTAAATCAGGGGTGTCCAACCTTGGCAACTTTAAGACTTGTGGACTTCAACTCCCAGAATTCCTCAGCCAGCTTTGCTTAAACTTTGCTTAAAGTCTTAAAGTTGCCAAGGTTGGACACCCCTGGCTTAAATCTTGATCAGAGAAATACTGCCACATTCCGGGCTTTTAAAGTAGAAAAGTGGGATTAAAACTATTTTAAATTAAGTAAAGCAAGAGCTGGTGCATTTCATGGAGATATAAATCCAGAAATATATCCACAAAATCTATCCACAAACTTAAATTTCAAATATAAATAGTTTCAGGTGGAGGCAAGAATGATCTCACTCGCTAGGCAGTATGGTTTCTCATAAACTGTACTTTTGCTTTTTCGTTTTCTATTTTCTTCAAGAGTTTTTCAGAAAAATACAATATTTTAATGCATTTTATAAATGGATTCATTGCAGTTCTAAAAATTGTAACTGCTTTCTTTGGATAAGAGCTATAAACAGATGCCAATGACTCAAATCTGTAGTAAGAGGGTTGTTAATGAATTGATGGAAGAATAAATACTGTGATTTGTTCAAGGTGAAGCCATCTTTCTGCAAAGAAAAAAATTAGAATTATCTTCTCCCTGCCCCTTCTAAAATAATTCCGATGTAAATGACCGCTGTTTCATCTTTGCAGTTTTTTAGATATATTGAATCAGTTAAAATGTCTAGAATTTAGCCAGGAGTTGGAAGTTGAATGGATTTTTGTCACTAAAACAGATTCTCCTTCAGGGACCCATGGCAAACAAAGCAGGACAAGTCATTTTCAGATGTCTAATATTTCTCTCAGTGTGACCTCCAGGCCCAAACATATTATTGTCCTTTTAAGATAAGAGAATCCATTCATCTGCAGTGGGCAGAGAATCACCCACTAGGCATGTCAGCTGTGGAAGAGACGCACAGCCTAATCCAATTCGTTGGTGAAGGATGGAAGGAGTGAATCTTATCGTGCCCATGCAAATGTTGGGCTATAATTGGCATTGCCAGCTGCCCTTTAAAACACCGTGTTTTTAGATAGGAAAGGAAGTGACTATTCAGACTGAGCCCTTCAGTGCTGCATGCATCTATTTTCTTGGTGTCTTATTAAAACAAGTTTGAAACATTCACAAATGTGATCCTTCAGCTCCCAACACAGCCAATGAAAAGGTAAGATTATGTCATTCAGTAGACAGATCTAAGAATAGCTGCGGAGCATTTAATCAGATAAAGCACCCAGCCATTAATGTAGCTAAATAACTTTCTTATTTGCAGGAATATATATTTTTATATATGTGTGTATATGTGTGTATATGTGTGTTTGTGTGTGTGTGTGTGTGAGTGAGTGAGAAAGAGAGAGAGAGAATGTTGGATGAAAAGGTCCTCACTTTAAAATAGAAAAATGGGAACAAAAGTATGACATGATGAAATTAGGCTGCCATAGTACCAGTGTGTCAGACCTATATGTGCAGAGTTCAAGCTAACTACTTTATTATGTTCTGCCTATAAGACAGGAATCTCCCTAGCCTGGCAGCCTCCTCTTGTGAACAGTTAGATAAGGCACCAAGGAACCTGGGTGGGGGTCAGTCATGGGCCTTTTTGCAATCACGCAGTGACTCCAGGCTAGCTCTGTGCCTGATCCCTCCTCCCTGCCACACTGGGTGCTTCCCAACACAGCGAGAGGACTCTGTTTGTCCACAATGAATTAGAAGCAGATTTGAAACAGAGGTTTCACTTAACAGTTTATTTATTTATTTCATGTCCAGATCAAACCTTAAACTGCCACCTTTTTAGGTCAAAGGTCAGAACATTTTCAGAAAGATTGTGAAAGCATATTCTGAGGATATGGAACAGGACATTCCAAGGTTGGAACAAGAAGAGTCAACCTCAACACTTTTGTACTTCTTTAGATTCTTTTTCTGAAATGTCAATTTCCAAGAGAATAACTGACTTGAAATAGAAGCTCTTTATCCAGGAAACAACAAGGTATTTGGAAGTTTGGCACAAACTTGGCACGTCTCTGTTCACAATATCAGGGAATTAATCTTGTGCTGAAACTGGCTCTGCACATTCCTCTAATCACCTTCTTAATTTTGAAATGGTATTATGTGAATTCTTGTTCTATCTTTGCTCAGAAATAAGTCCTGTTCTTTCAATATGGCTTTATATGTAGCATATGCTGCAATATCAGTCTTATTCCAAAGCAAATAAACAATTGGTAGTTTTTATTCATTTCAACTGCTTCCAAATCTTCTCCAAATGTCTTTAAAAACAAGTGGGAAAACCAACTGGAGACAGACTGGAAAACTGAACAATTTGAAAATGACTCCAGTCAAGATACAACTGTCTACTGGAATGATATTTAATGAATAATTTTTATTAAAAGAAAATTCTATAAAGATTTTAAATGAAAAAAAAATTACAAAGTAGTTGTAATTCCCTCCTTAATTAGACAAATTGGTTTAGCTACCTGTGCCAGCTCAGCCATCTTCATCATCATCCATTCCTCCATTATGCCATATTAGATCATTGTTCATATATAGTATAGAACTTACAACAGTTCGTTTAGTGACCATTTGAAGTTACAATGCCACTGAAAAAAAGATGTATGACCATTTTTCACTTTTACAACCATTGCAGCCTCTCCATAGTCACATGATCAAAACTCAGGCGCTTGGCAATTGACTCATTTTTAAGATGGCCGCAGTGTCTTGAGGTCATGTGATCACCTTTTGCCATATTCTGACCAAGCAAAGTCAATGGGGAAGCCAGATCCACTTAACAACCCATGAAACAAACTAAACAACTACTGTGATTCAATTAACAACTTTTGCAAGAAAGGTCCTAAAATGGGCAAAAAAAATTACTTTCACTTATAAAAACAGAAATTTTGGGCTCAATTGTGGTCGTAATTCAAAGACTACCTGTATTGAGGCTAATACTGTTCAATTCCAGCTCTTATGCCAAGATTGGCAAAGAGGATCTTGAAGCTTCCTCAGAAAACAAATCATTATTGTCCCTAATGGAAAAATGGTTATACGTAAAATCACTTAATTTACTCAGTTAATTAGAGCCATTGAGTTAGAGTTCATTCCTCTTTGAAATTTGGGGAGTATTAACTTTCTGCTTCACTTTTCACAATGTATCCTATCTCTTAAATATATTTTCTCAAATTCTCTCTCTAAATTGGGACGCAGAATCTTTTAAAGCTGGCCTCCTATTTTTATCCTAAAACAACTAGGGATGATCCGTTTATTTCTAGTCTATCTCCCTTTGATATGTATTCAACCGTAAATTTATTCTGTTCCCTTTGCAAATTTAATCTGAAGTCTGCAGAAGAAGTGTTATTTAACTATGCATTCTTAAATGCATCTTCTCATGAAAGACTTATTTGCAAATGTTTCTCTCAAGACACATACTGGTACATGTATTTTATGCTGAATTTATTCCTTTCTTTGAAAGAATAATTCATTCCATTCATTTATTTGTTTCCTTCAGGAGCTCAAGATGCCATACACGGGGCTCCCTCCTTCAGCCTTTCCCCCAATAAACCTGTGGAGTAATCTGGATTGAGAAGCAGCGGCCAGCCCAAAGTCACCAGTGTTTTTTTTTTCTTCAAAACTGAGGATAGGTTTAAATCAGCCCCTAGCTAATCCAAACCCTGAACTGTTAAGTTTGAGCAATGAGAGGCTGAACCAGAGCATGAGTGCAACAGTACTTTATTTACAAATAAGGGCTGACCGTGCTTGCCAAGCCTGGAACTGGCTCGCAGCAATCAGCAGCCAGTTGGACCCCGCAGCCTGCTTTTATAGCTGGCTGCTGGGGAGAACTGACCAATGGGAATGGGGAAATAACGCCCACACAAGTGAGTGGACCTGAGTGAGAACTCCTTGAGTCCTCAGGACATAACACCCCTTCCCCCAGATGCGAACACGCATAGTCCTTGAGGTAGATGGGGGTTTGTGTTGGCGCCCGGAGCGGCGCAACTCGGGAACATTGTCTGACTGTTCGGCATCAGTCTGTGACGGTTGAGCTGGCATAGTGTCACCAACACTCTCTCTGGACTGGGCGTCCTCGGAAACCACCGGGTTGGTTTCTGGAGTCAAACTCTCGTGGGTTGGATCCAGTTGATCAACTCTCTGGGCACTGTTGTCCGGGTTTGGGCTGACCGGGAACGACGCTGGCGCAGACTGGTCACTGGGTGCGATGTGGCTGGGTGGCGGATGGGACGGTTCCCCTTCGACTGGAGACTCTGGATCCTTGTTTGCGAGGTTGCTGAGGCGCCTTCTGAGTTGGTCTATGTGTCTCCTCCAGACGCGACCGTCCTCCAGCCTGACTCTATATGATCTCGGCCCGGTGACGGCGATGACTTCGCCCGGAATCCAAAGTGGGTCCCCAGCGAAATTCCTGGCGAATATCGGCTCCTGTAACATAAAATGTCTAACCCCCGAAGTGGAAGCGAGGGGAGAGTCAGGGCAGTATTGTGGGTGCAGTCTATCCAATACAGTCCTCAGGCGTCGGCCCATCAGAAGTTCCGCTGGGGACTTATTGGTGACTGCACAGGGGGTTGAGTGCTGGCTCATCAGGAACCGTGAGAGTTTGTGGTGCCAGTCATCTCTGCCAAACCTAGCGAGGGCCTCTTTGGTGGTCCTGACGGCCCTTTCAGCCAACCCATTACTCGCAGGGTGGAATGGGGCTGTTAAAATGTGGCGAATGCCTAGGTTGGCTGCAAAACGGCTGAATTCTACTGATGCGAACTGTGGGCCATTATCGGAGACCAAGGAGTCGGGTAGTCCATGGGTAACGAACAGGCGCGTTAACACGTTGGTGATTGCTAGTGTGGTTGTCGTGGATAGCTGCGCCACGTCTATCCACTTGGAATAAGCGTCCACGACCACTAGGAACATCTTTCCATGCACGGGCCGGCCAGATCGATATGGATTCTAGACCAAGGGCGCTGGCGCTCTCCCATCTGGTAGGGGTGGCGATGGGGGGAGCAGGACGGGATTCCTGGCAAATGCTGCAGGAACTTACCCAATTGACAATGTCCTCGTCTAGACCCGGCCACCATACGTAGCTGCGTGCCAACGCCTTCATTCTCACAATGCCGGGGTGTCCCTCGTGCAACGCTCCAGGACTCGGCACGCAGCGAGGTCGGAATGATCACTCGAGTGCCCCACAGTAGACAACCCTGCAAACTGGACAGCTCCTGCATGCGAGTCTTAAAGGGTGCGAATTTGTTATCAACATTGCCTCCCGGCCACCCCTCCTCACCCAGTCGAGCACCTGGGCGGCGTTTGGTCTGCCTTGGTTTTGGTGGCGATGTCAAGGGCGGTGATGGGCAGGTCCAACTGGGTGATTTCAAAAATGGCATTGACAGGAGCTGGGTCTTCAACCGGAGCGGGTAAGGGCAGCGACTGAGTGCGTCAGCGTGGGATAGAGTTTTGCCCGGGCGGTGGATAAGTTTGTATGAGTAGGCCGCTAGAAAAAGCGTCCACCGTGTCATCCGAGGGAGAGGACTTGAGGTGTCTGTTTGTCGCGGCCAGTAGGCCCAGGAGGGTTTATGGTCGGTGACCAGTTCAAGAAGTGGCCAAAAGGAATTCGTGAAACTTTTTCACGGCTGCAACAGCTGCTAGGGCTTCCTTGTCTATTTGGCTGTAATTTCGCTCCGTGGGCGAGAGCGTCCTGGAGAAAAAGGCGATGGGGGCCTCGGCGCCATTGGCGAGTCGGTGACTAAGGACCGCCCCAATTCCAAAAGGGGATGCGTCTGCTGCCAGTACTAAAGGAAGGTTGGGGTCGAATTGGATGAGCACTGCCTCTGACGTAAGTAGTGATTTGACGGCGTTAAACGCCTGGTCTTCTTTGTGCCCCCAGTGCCACGGTGACTTTTTGTCTAGTAATCTGTGTAGGGGTTCGGCTACTGAGGCTTTATGGGGCAAGAAGGATGCATAAAAGTTTAGGAGTCCCAAGAAAGCTTGTAGCTCCGTTTTGGAGGTTGGTGTGGGAGCTTCGTGGATCGCCCTGACCTTGGACTCCAGGGGGTGAATGCCAGAGGCGTCAATTTTATAACCCAGAAAGTCCACCTGTCTAGTGGCAATGGCGCATTTTTCTTTTTTTTAACTTGAGGCCATGCTGTCTGAACCTCTCTAACACTGCTCGCACTCTCTGGAAGAGTTGGGGTCTGTCCCTGGCCGAGACCAAGATGTCGTCAAGTAGGGTACTACACCAGGGAGGCCCTGTAAAATCCGCTCCATGAGGATTGAAAAATGCCCGGGCAACACTTATGCCAAATTGGAGACGCTTGCATCGGAAGGCACCCCTGTGAGTGACGATGGTCTGAAGTTCGCTGTTTGGTTATCAACAGGGAACTGTTGATATGCTTGAGACATGTCCAATTTAGCAAAAATACTGCCCGGTTCGAATGTATGCAATAAATGCTGAATGACGGGCACGGGATAGGCGCTAACTTGTAAATATTTATTGATTGTTGTCTTGTAGTCCGAGCAAATTCTCAGGCTACCATCTTTTTTTAGGGGTGTGACAATGGGCGTCTCCCACTTGGCGAAATCTGTTGGCTCAATGACCCCTTGTTTTAGTAGTTTATCCAATTCAGCGTCTAGTTTTGGTCGAATAGCAAATGGAACTCTACGTGGTTTTAATCTGATTGGGGCTGCCTGGGGGTCAACGGTGAGCGAGATGGGGTTCCATTATAACACCCCAGCTCCTCGCTGAACACATCTGCATAGTCAGCGAATAAGGAGTCAGTGTCTGAGGTTGAGACAGCATGGACTCCTGTTAACCTAGGCCGAGGTGGGGAAACCAATCGAGCCCCAATAAGGTGGGTAGGTTGCCGTTAACTACCACTAGAGGTAGGTGGCCTTTAAAAGCTCTAAAACTGACAAAGAACTTGCCTCTGCCGATCATGGGAATGGCCTTCCCCTGGTAGTCCTTCAGACCGAACTGGCATCTCTGAAGCCGGGTAGTAGATAGGCTGGGGTGGAGTCTCTTGAGGGTGTTCCATGAGATTATTGAGAGCGCTGACCCTGTGTCAACCTCCATGTGCACGGTTTACCTTCTAGGGAAACGGAGAGAGAAATTTTACTAACAGAGTGGCAAGTATGCCTGGCAAGGCGGTGCGTGCGACAGTTTAATACTTGCCTCTGTGGTCCCGAGTGCGAGGACGGGGTCTTTGTGCAGCGCTTTGGGGGCTTGGCAGACTCTCGCAATGTGCCCCCTCTTATGGCAGTTGTTGCAAACGGCTCCTTTAAACTTGCAGGTGGCCCTTTGATGTGATCCCCACAGGCTAGGCACAGGGTGATGTGCTTGGGTGGACCGTGTATTCTTGTTTGGCCCCTACCTGCGACCGTCTGTCATTGGTGAGGCGATGGACATCGTTCTCATCGTTGTGGCCTTCCTCCGCTTCCACCTCTTCGGAATGGACTGGGAACGCTGCTAGCTTGGCGCTTGGGCCCTGAATTTTGGTGGCTGAGTTCGTAGCTAGCTCGGCTGCTAGGGCCTCCTCTACCGCTTGCGCGAGGTTGAGGTCTTTCTTAGCTAGCAGTCACCTCTGTAGGTTGAGATCCTTGACCCCACAAACCAATTGATCGAGGAGCATGTCCTCTAGGTATGTTCCAAACCCGCAGTGCAGGGCTGCTGTTCTGAGGCGGCCATATATTGGTTGATGGTCTCTTTACTTGATTGCTTCCTCATTCGGAACGTGAACCTCCTGGCGATTTGTGAAGGTCTGGGAGCGTAGTGGTTTGTGAGGATCTCAAGCAACTCGGACCACGGGCGTTTTTAATTCTCTCGGCGCCACGAGTGCTGCAGCGGTATCGTAAGCGGTGGCTCCGCAGTAGATTAGGAAATAGGATTTTTCCGATGCTCTCCCGCATCCGACAGGCCGACCGCATCGATGTAATGATTGAAACGGTTCTTATACGATTCCCACTTCTCTTCGTCTGGTTTAAACGCCGGGAATACTGGATTGGAATTCATGGTGCTGGAACGGCTGGGCTACCTGCGGAGAAATCTCTCTGGGACTACAAGCGCTCGTGAGTTATCAAGTGATATCAGCTCTGGAGAGGTTTTTTTGCTACCCTCTCTTTCTCTCTCTCTGGGTTACCACGTTGGCTGCTAGCCGTTGGAGGTGTCTTGATTCGCGCCAAAAAGTGGGCGTCAGTGACTCTCTACAGCGCTGTGCTGTGATTCCTACTGGCCCGAAATTCAAATGACACCCGTTTGAATTTCGCGCCAAATGCAGAGCGGCTGCGGCTCGCAGCGCTTCACTTTCCCGTAGCGAGGCTAACAAGCGGCTACAGACGCTACTAACTATTTGACTCAGACCGCTTTCTCTGGCTGCGGATCTGCGTTTGCTCTTTTTGATCGCTCGTTTCGCTAGCTGACCGCTCTCTCTGGCTGCGGATCAGCGTTTCCCCTGTTGCCAACTGATCGCTCTCTCTGGGCTGTAGATCGGTGGCTAGTGACTCAGCGGTTGCAAGGTGCTTCTGGTAGCCATCCCATCCTCGTCGCCAGTGTTAAGTTTGAGCAATGAGAGGCTGAACCAGAGCATGAGTGCAACAGTACTTTATTTACAAATAAGGGCTGACCGTGCTTGCCAAGCCTGGAACTGGCTCGCAGCAATCAGCAGCCAGTTGGACCCCGCAGCCTGCTTTTATAGCTGGCTGCTGGGGAGAACTGACCAATGGGAATGGGGGAAATAACGCCCACACAAGTGAGTGGACCTGAGTGAGAACTCCTTGAGTCCTCAGGACATAACATGAACCATTATATATTATTAGCTTTGTTACATGCCGACAGCTAAACCTGTATGTAATTCATTACATAATATATGCAATGGATTTTAATCTATTTTAAAGATTATGACGGAACCACGGCATGCAAATGGGATAAGGGCACTTTGGTCTACACAGGAGGAATGGCTCAAATAAATTGATTACAGAATTTTCAAAGGCCGAGTAACCTGAAAACAGGACAGTGCTTAAGGCACTTTGCTTCAAGTGACAAAGAATATAATTTCATCACAAAACTGATCCCGCTTTTAGCATTGACAATCAAGAGGCAACTTGGGGCAATAGGCTACCTCACAGGAGATGGGGAACACTGCCTCATCTTCTTTAATGACACCTCAGTTCAATTCCCTACAAGGGAGGAATGGCTGCAAAAGTTGATGAAGCTAGCAGAGATGGCCAAATGGACTGCTTTGATCAAAGAAAAAAAAGTATGTTTGCTTCTGTAGTTGAAAACCACTCCTGGACTTTGTGCTTGAGGTGGGAAAAAAATTGAAACATTGAATTTGGGTTTTACAGATTAGATGGAGTTGTTGTTATAGAAATGGCTAATTTATACTATTATGTAATAGTAAAAAGCTGAGGTTTGGTGTTATTATCTTATTCTACTGCACCAGAGGGAGTTGGAAGTCAACAGCTTTTTTTTTCTTTTTTCCCTTCCTCCTTCCCCCGTTCTCTCCTCTATTTTTTCTACTATTTGCCTTTGTATTTTTGTATTTTATACCATAGACTGATAAGAAAAATGATCACCAAATCATGCCTCAATTCAGTAGCCATTTCACTTTGCTCAGGGATAAGGACCAGCCCTATTTCGAGCACTTCCAGATCTGCAATCTCACTCTAATTTCATCTGTTTGCTTATCGTGTTAGTCATCTGTAGTCAGGATGTATTGATACATCCCAGGACGTCCTTCATTGCAGCATCAAGATTATCTCAGTGTAGTTACACTGGAAGATATATTTGATGGACAACTAGTATTGTTTTCAGGGATATAGTCCTTGACTTACGACCACAATTGAGCCCAAAACATCTGTTGCTAAGTGAAACAGTTGTTAAGTGATTTTTTTGCCCCATTTTATCCCCTTTCTTGCCACAGTTGTTAAGTGAATCACTGAGGTGTTTAGTAATACAGATGTTAAGTGAATCTGGCTTCCCTAATCCCTTTCTTGTCGTAAGGTCCACAAAAGTGATCACATGATCCCAGGACACTGCAACCATCATAAATATGAACCAGTTGCCTAGCACCCTCATTTTGATCACATGACCATGGGGATGCTGAAATGGTCGTAGGTGTGAAAAATGGTCATAGGTCACTTTTTTCAGTGAACGGTTGCTAAATAAACTGTTTATAAATTGAGGACTAGCTGTATTCGATTACCATGGGGTAAGGTGGGCAGTCAATAAATAAAAAATATTGCATTTGCAGTGAAATATACAATATTTTTGTTATATAGGAAATTGCAACTCCTGGATGTAGAGGCAAAAAGCTAAAGCACCTGGGTTTAACTCTTACTTGGGGCTCAAATTCAAAAGCAATTCGCAACCATTCCCAGCAAATCCCAACTTTATAACCTTTGTATATTGTAGAAAGTTTGCACCCACCCCTCTCCTAGAAGAATGAAATATTTTGGGAAATATTAAAAAAGGCAGAGTATTATATTTCCCTAAAGGAGAAACATGCTCTTGGAGAGCAGCCCCCACCTTTCTTAATAGCCCCAGCAGGACTGGGCCATTCTATCTACAAGACAAAAGACCTTCAGCCTTAGGGTGATGGGATTAGCCCTCACTCAAGATCCAAAGCAGGACAAAGCCATTAAGACACAATAGGAATTGCCCACAGAACTCAAGCCTCTTCATTACATCATCACCCTCCAAGTTTCAACCAAACTTGGGAGCTCAGACAAAATTAGCTATGACTCCTACAACAGCCAATAGAAGACATTTCATGCACAGGAACAGAAAGTTCAAGTGCAAAGCCCAAGAGTGAGGGTATAAATGCCTCCCTCTCTCAACTCCATGTGTTCAGCTGCCCCAGGACATGTGCTTGGAGGTTCTGCTCCATTAAACCATCTTTCCAAACAGCCTCCATGTTTCCAGTCTCTTTCTGATGGAAACCTCTAGCTTTCATTTGAAAATTCAGGTGTTCCCTTGAAACCACATAAAGCGCTGCTTTTTCGAATTCTGAGTGTACAAGCAGATTGTCACATAAATACCAAAAGTAGCAGAAGAAATTTCTGCACTCCCCTTCCCCCCCCAAAAGAAAGAAGAGAACATGTATTGCTATTAAGCTGGTCATTTAAGGAAGAAAAATGATCATTCTAACTTCAAATAACAATAAATTCAAAGAATTGTACTCAGGAATCACAGATAAAACTATTTTAGTGAAATTATTTTGTGGATGAGAGTGTAGGAACAGTCATGATCCTTTTGTTTGCCCTACAAAAATATTAAGTGAGAAACCTGCCTAAAATATTACACAGATCTTTAAAATGCACCAAAATAATAATATTAAGAAAATAGGGAAAAAAAACTAGATTGTATTAGCACTATAAACAGAAGAACTAAACAATGAAGAATAGAAGTTGAATGTATTGAATTTTGTGGTATTAAGAATAATAAACTTATATGTTACTAGCAACTTAACAGATATGATCTGACAAAACACACACACACACACACACACACACACAGAGAGAGAGAGAGAGAGAGAGAGAGAGATTTGAGCAGATGGATGAGAAAGATTCTCTTCCTAAGTGTGCTTCTTTGTTTGCAGATAAGATTATTATCTTTTGATATAAATAGCTGAGACATTCTTAACTGCACTTCCATCTTTTTTATTAACGTACTTTTGCAAAGGATTTACAGAGATCTGGATTCAAAGGGCAAAAAGTGATTCATAGAGTGGGTGGGCAGTTTTCATCATCACGTTAAAGTGTTCCCAACAGGTGCTATGTGCACACTCAAATGTGCTTCAAATCACAGTTTGCCTTTTGAATCCAGATCACTGCAGGGCCCTATTTATTTTTTAAAACTGGAATAACAGTGAGAAGTTATGAACAAGTTGCGTTTTGTCACCTTGAAGAGCTGTTAGAAGCAATTAAAAAGATTAGAAAATTCTTATCTTTCTTGCAGTGTGTGGGGACATTCTTCTTGGATTTCAAAAACATCTTGTTTGTGTATCTCTTCGCAAATATTTGTTTCTTCAGTGAAATGCTTTCCATTCAATAATGCTTTCCATAACTCCACAGCATGGATAGGTAAATGTAAAGGCAGATCTCATGTTGTAGAAAATGTATCTGTGCCTTATTGATTAACACATAATCATGGATTAGCTGAGTCTCAGTCTGGCTTAACTATTTAGAATCATAAATTTGAGGTCCAGAGGTGGGTATTTAGCAGGTTCTGACCAGTTCTGGAGAATCAGTAGCGGAAATTTTGAGTGATGCAGAGAACCGGCAAATACCACCTCTGACTGGAGATTTTA